>NC_041059.1:28148024-28261352 GCF_900634775.1 Gouania willdenowi
GCGTTTCAGACCAGACCCTTTTCAACGTTGCACTTCTAAATAGGAAGGTAAACAGCAGCGCTCTGGTGTTAGCTGTGGTGTAAATCATATGTGTAAATGGATAAAAAGACAAGTGAAAGCTCTGAAGCTGCATGTGAGCATGTGCCTGCTTGTGCATGCCTCTGCAACAGGAAAACAACACTCACGAACACGGAGGCACAGTTAGCTTAGCATGTCGGCATTTTGGCAGTAATACACAAAAAGAGAGCAAAGGATCGCAATTTGTAAAATAAGTCCTTACCTGCTGCACTGTATATATATTTCTATTTCTCAAATGTATCCTTTATTCTCTATCTATCCTTTATTTATCCCTCATCCTTTATATTTATCATCATCATCATTATTATTATTATTATTATTATATTATTGGCTTGTTTCTTAGTTTTTTTGTTTTGCGCACTGACTACCAAGTCAAATTCCTTGTGCTGTCTTAAAAACTATACTTGGCCAATAAAACGTTTCTGATTCTGATAAGAAACCACCACACCATTGAGTATGCAGCATTTGAAGCTAGAAATCAAGCTAATGCTAAAGCTAAGAATAGCGCTGCTATTGCAAACGTATTACTATTAGTGTGGAATGTTCACTAATCATGACAGTAAAATAAACCATCCTAAATCAATCTACTGCAGAAAATTCCTCTCTCAACCAGTAGAAAATGCTGTGGAACACCTGATATGCATGAAAAAAAAATACCGTCATATACTGTGAAACCATTAGAATTATGAATAATACCGTGATATACATTTTTGGTCATTACTGCCCAGCCCTAGAACACAGGCTCTTAACTGTAAAGTAGTCTAATTTTAAAAGGCTATTAAATACATTTAGTGCGTAACAATGTGTTTGTGTTAGGTGAAAATCTTCTAATAAGTGCATTTCAAAGATTTTAGGCCAAACATAGTGGATCCCTTTAATAAACCTGTGTGATAATCCACAACAGGCCAAAACTTTCAAGGTTTCTTTCATTATATATATATATGGTTAAGGTAAATGTTAATGTAGGTCAAATGAGCAAAATTCTGTTAATGGTGTTACACAAACACCTTCCAGCAGCATTCTTACCAGCAGAACAATGTACAGTCCTCAGCTTTTTCTGGAATGGATTAAATGACTTACAGTAGTTAAAGCAGTGTGGGCATCCTTCTGTGCATTAGAACAGCTATTTCTGCAGCAGAACGGATTTCAGATGAAGCATAAAATTGACACCTGCAAACTTTAGAATACAGCAATTTGCTTAAATAAGTGTCTGAGGTAAGCAAAGTGACTGTTTGGAGCAAAAACACTATACGGCAGGCTTTTACACAAATCTGTGGGGATGTGCTGAAAGCTTTTAAATTACTGTCTTAGTAATACATTAGATTATATGTAGTTAAAAACACAATGGACCCTCTTAATTTGTGCTAATGAAGATGGAAATGTTGCCAGTCGAAAGGCATTTCACCTGAAAAGATGTTTTTATGAATTGGATTTATATAAAATCTGATATAACCAATTATGGGAAAGTTAAATTTAAAGAGTTTATGTGTCCAAACAACTTGATGATAAATTATGAACAGAATGAGTGTCAAGCTGACACATAATTCAGTTTAAAAACAAATACAAAGAAATTAATTTCACAAGGTACAGGAATTAATCTGATCACTAATAACCAGTGGTTTTTCTTGTTGTTTTTTTCTGTTTTGGTAATTAGCTATAGACTATTGTGAATATGTAGATTGTTTGTTAAGGATTTATGGGTCACTTAATTTGTATTATTAGTTGTACTTAAAAAAGCTAAATCGGTAGTGTTGGTGGATCATATCAATGTTTATTTCTGCGTTGTAATACATGGTTTCTAAGTTTTAGGTTTTCTAAACTGTTGTTCTTAATCATTTTACATGTTTGAAGTAAGACATCAATCAATCAATCTAAACAGTGTCCTCAGAAAGAAAATGGTGGTTCTAAAACAGTGGTTCTCAAACTTTTTTGGTCCAAGAAACCCATTTCTCTTATTTCTGAATCCAAGTACCCCCTTTTGTCCGACTACAACATATTTGCATAGAAAACTATTTACTATTTAAAAACAACAGTAGAGGATAATGATGAAATAAACGAGTGATAACACATCCTAACACATCCGAGATTAAATCCTAATCTCATTTTGTAAATAAGCGGAAAGAAACACTATTTTGTGAGTGGTTCCCAACATTTTTTGGATCGTGACCCCATTTTGATATCAAGAATTCATTTTTGATCATGTTTGAGGTCAGATATACTGTATATACAGTATATATATATATATATTTTTTTTTAACTGTATTTTAGTTGATCTAGATTTATATTTCACAAAGTGAAAGTATAGATATGAAGCTGTTTAGGATCGTGTTTTACTAATAATAAAAAAAAGAAAATAATTAAAAGTACTCAAAAATCGATTAAAAATTTTTCAGAAATTTCAGGCGACCTCATTTAAACTCCAGGCGACCCCACAAGGGGTCCCCAACCCCAAGGTTGAAAAACCCTGATTTAGTGCCTCCTGAATAGATTTATTTCTATACAGTAGTTTTGATCATTTCTGGTCAATCTCACGCCTGGTGTGGGCCCAACAATGACACTTTGATCTCTCTTTCTTAAGTACCCTCTGTAGTGCCATTGCGTACCTCTAGGGGTACACGTACCCCCATTTGAGAAACAGAAAAAAGTGGAAAATTGGCGAGGCAGAAAACTTAAAGTAGTGCTTATTTTTACCTTGTGTGAGGGATTGCTGGTCAACGGAGTCTGAGGAAGTGCTGGTGTCTCAAACTGGCTGATGTTCTGAGTCAATGAATGTTGAGTCGTCACATAGGAGTCTTTAAAGGGGGAAAAAATGGGCGGGTGGGAACAGTTAGAACGCAACAAGAAAAAACCCAGAGGTTGAGATTCTGCTCATTGAAAGCATGGTGACTGTACCCTCTCTAAAGCTTTAAACATCTACCACTGTGATTGTAAACTGCTGTATTTACCATCTCCTTGTACAAGCGGTTGGTCAGTCAGTGGTGCCTCTAGTGTAACTTGCTGGTCTCCTCTCACAACCTCAGTCTGGCTGAGCCCCAGTAAGCTCTGCTGCTCTGCTGAGGTTGCAGATGTTTGCTGGAAAGAATCACTCTCCATCTCTACCTGCATGTCATGTGCCACAGAGCCCTGTGGTCAGGGGTCTGCTAACTGTGGCTGCTGGGCGAGTTCATACCTAAAGGACGAACAAATATTAAGGACCAAAAGCTTGGAACAAATGTGAGATCAAAACACCAACCTGTGTGTCTTCATATGCTTCCTACAGTTGGGGGAGGACTTGAACGTCTTCTGGCAGTAGGGGCACATGTATGGTCGCACGTCACTGTGAGTGGTCATGTGACGCCTCAGGCTGCCGCTGGTGGTGAATGTGGTGTCGCACATCAGACACTTGTACGCCTTCAGACCCGAGTGAGTCCGGATGTTGAGCTTTGAGGACTCCAGAGGAGGCAAAACCACGACTGCACTGCACACATTTGTAGGGCCTTTCTCCAGTGTGGGACCTGGGAGGGTTTTCAGACACACAGTGCTTTAACATATGAAAAATGTCCTTTTATTGCAATGGAAAGATAAATTATGATAATTCTGCAGTAAAACACAATGTTGTATTCTATTTGATTTTAGTGTAGAAGAAATAAACAATCAAATTTTACAAATTTCAAACTTTTTTTGGCTCAATGGGAAAGTGTCTGACCTATATAAAAAGCCAAGTATTTATTATGTAAGTTTGATATATATATATATATATATATATATATATATATATATAAATAAACACACTAGTTCATTAGTGAGCTGCAAAAACTCTGACAATTGTGTGTAACTATAGTTTGCTAATGAAAGCTGAAATGCTCAAGTGGGATAACAACACAATCCTGAGTATTAATTGGTTTGTCATTTATTTTGGACTGCAGGATATGGAAGCCCGTTTCAGCCACACACCAAGGAAAGTCATAATTATGAGTTAGAAAGTCATAAATATGAGTTAGAAAGTCATAATTATGAGAAACAGTCATAATTATGAGAAACAGTCATAATTATGAGTTAGTAAAGTCATAATTATGAGAAACAAAGTCATAATTATGAGTTAGTAAAGTCACAATTATGAGAAACAAAGTCACATTTTGGTACATCCATCTGTACCCATGGCACTGACCATAAATCTCCATTTGTTGTTCAATAAACTGCTACTTCAGCCACATCAGTTTTATCCTTTCAACGCTAGAGCCTCTTTTTGCATATTTCTATGTGAATTTGCAAGTAAACAAAGTATTTCATCATTTGTAAAGCCTTGTCTAACGTAGTCTTCAATAGTCTTATCAGCCATCTCTCAGTGTCAGCTCACCACATGAACAAGCTGCTGTAAATGTGTAAAAGTATCTCATAATTGTGATGTTTTTTCTCATAATTATGACTTTCTATCTCATAATTATGACTTTACTAACTCATAATGATGACTTTCTTTCTCATAATGATGACTTTCTATCTCATAATGATGACTTTCTATCTCATAATTATGACTTTTCTTTCTCATAACTATGACTTTCTTTCTCATAACGATGACTTTCTTTCTCATAACGATGACTTTCTATCTCATAATGATGACTTTCTTTCTCATAATTATGACTTTGTTTCCCATAATTATGACTTTCCTTCTTGTTTTTTTTTTTTTTAGTGGCAGAAACGGGCTTCCATAGCAGGAAGCCAATAGGAAGCCTTGGTGCAAGCGTGTGTGTTTTTGACATGTGATATCAAGGATACAATAAATACTCGCTCGGCTTTCCATAGACCTCACTGAAAAGAGTTTCAACAAACTCGTATCTGAAGGAGAACAAGAGCAAACCTCCACCAAGCCACAAATCTCCTCTTTGTCTGATATTGGCAGTTATCTGGATCAGTAATCTTGATCCTGGTACCATGATCATTTACAGCTTGACAGGCTTGAAAAAAAATTCTATAATTTCTATTAATAACCATACAGTAGGTTCAAATGGACACCCCCATTTGAAAAAAAATACAAATCAAATTCAAGATGAAATGCACAACCTAGATCTGATCTGAAAGAAACTCAGAGGAGTAATTGACAAACCAACCTGACACAACTGAGTCAGATTTAATAAAGATTGGACAATTACGAATCAAAATTTTGCAAATGATTATAGGGATTTTTTTTATTTTTCAAACTGATCCAGAATCAGTAATATCCCTCTTTAATGTAATCTTCTAAGGCGTAAAGTCTATCTTTGGTTTGTCAAAATCTGTAGTTTTGGCATAATCCTGCAAACAGACAAACAAACACATAAATATGTAAATAAATATAATTATAGATCATGTTTATTTTGACCTCCTTGGTGGAGGTAATAATACTCCCCTGGATGCAGTGCAGTGAACGTATTTCATGTCATTGAAATAAAAAAGAACAGCAGGGCTCTTCACAAACGTTTCCAGTGTGGCGCAGCATTTGGTTGCTCCCTTTTCTTTTTGCATTTTGGGTCAGTGTACAGTCATGGTTAAGGTCTATGGATATTGTTTTGCAAATCACACCACAAAGTATTTTGCGTTCTTGAAGGCAAATGTACCCACTTTTTGAATATGATTATCCTGCTAGGTAAAATGTCTATTTTTTAAAGCTAAAGCTATATCAAATTTATGTATAAAACACTTTATCATCAGTATATGCTAAAAAACAATTATCGAAACAAATAACAACAGAATAACTGAGCATGAAAAGAAATGGAATTGTGGTATGAATGTATGGGGAGTGGTTGGGGTGAGATGGGTTGCTGGAAGCCGGTTTTGTTATTTTATTCTGTAAATAAATACATTAAAAAAAATGTAAATTAAAAACAAGCAGTGGCTGAAATCAGGTCATTTATTTTAATTTTAAAAGAAGACGTAACAAAAATGTTTGAAATAACAGCAAAGCATAACAGGTTATTCACAGTGACAGAACCAACTTGGCATCTGCATTGCTTCACCCCATGGAATTCAATTCAGAGGGGCTAGCTCTTATAGTGGGGTCATCTAAACCTCTCCCCTGGGAGAACCACAGCTGAACATCTGGCCTGGCATCATAGTCCATCAGTTCTGGCCCATCGATGCTGATTCTGATGAAATTTCAATAACAGGCCCTCAAATCTGACTTTTGTGTTGAGAAGCCTCTCACACGCTAATATTGAGTGGAATGATGCATGCGCTGCGCGTGTACGCTTTATCACTCCACTTGGTGCGTTCTTCCCCACCCCCTGTCCCAGTCCGATAAGCAAGCCCCACATGCGCTCCGTCATTCTGCTCAGCGTGCTCTACCCCGCAAACCCTCCGCCCCACGTCAGCCAGGCGCGCCCCCCAATGCGCTCTGTTGCTACGCGTGCCCGGACGCCACAACACGTAACACTCCGTTTCCTCCTTTTGGATTTTCAAAATAAGGCCACCCTACGCACTCCCACAGATGCGATCAGATCAAAATACTCGCATATGCGACCAATTTGGTCGCAGTCTTGAGCCCTGAACAGAGCTTAGTTTAAACAGCAGGAAGAATTTCGCTGACCTTTCTGAGTGGAGTTTGCATGTGCTACCAATGCACATGCAAGCAACTTAAAAATGTGTATGTTAGGTGAATTGTAGTTGCAGAAATTGCCCTTGAATGAGTGAGTTGCTTGTTGGTTGGTTGGTTTGTTTCTGTGCCCTACGACAGAGAGGCAACTTGTACATGGCGTACAACCCGTACACCCAATCAGAGCTGGAATTAGGCACCAGCAGACGATCATGACCCTGAGTGCAGGAAGCAGTGGGTGGAGAAAGAGGATAAATGAGTTAAGACTTTTGAAATATTTATGTTGCGTCTTTAGGCCTGTTTCTTGGTATGCCAACATCACTGTGGTTTGCTTATAATTATTAGAGTCCTGACCACCAACCGCTGAGTGAACATTAATGCAGGCAGAAAGAAAAAGCCAAACCTTATGCAGATTTCTTTGTCCTTTGTTCATTAGGTTGATAAATGTTAAAAGCAGACATGTCCCCTTGTTCTGCTCTGATTTAGTCTGAATAATTATCTGTGTAATTGTGTTTATCACAGTAACTGCCCTGTGCTTCTTTCAATGATGGACATTTTCCTAACACAAATTTTCTTATTCTAATCACTTCTTCCACAATTGTTTTTGATTCTTACCTATTATTTAACCTAATGCCTAGAAAGGTCAAACTGAATTGCTCATCTCAGACCAATATAACGAGTTAAATGTAAAATATATGATATGCAATTCATTAAATCTATATCTATGTCGGCAGCAAAGAAGATTCATGTAGAGGTTCCAAACATTAAAGCACAGTTATGGTGCCAACGGGCATCAATGAATGAAACTCAATATTTAGCTGAGTCTGGAACACTTTTAAGCAACTAGCATTCACAGAGATTTGGAATCCCACAAACTATTACTTGAACAAAATGAGGTAGCAACAATGGACTGAAAAAAAACCACAACTATTAGCCTTAGCATTATGTCCAATGACAAGGAAATTACATGTTAGATTTCTTTTTTTTGTGAATTTCTTATTTAATTTGACAGAGAAGGGCCGAGTTTGTGCTGGCTGCATGAGTGAAGACGAGCCTCTCTAGAGAATGTGTGTTTGGTGTGCATGTTTTTGTCTTACCATGGTCTTCCACTAGTAAACAACAACAAAAGACTAGTCGTGATTCTTCAATGCATCAAGCAAGATTTCTGAAACGCAGCCATCTTGGCTGTGATGCTACCATGAAAGTACTTACTGGCAACTACTCATCAAAAACACAGCCATGGATGCTCGGCAAAGCAAAGAAAGAAACATTTTCTCACAATTGTACACAATTGGACACGAGTGAATCTGAGAATGACTTGCACGTAGACATTCCGCTTGAAGGATTCTTTCAGCCTTATCTATATGAAGCCAATTTCAGTGACAAAGAGTAGTCAGACCTCTGTCAAAATAGCAAATCAAGCTTGTCTGTGCTCAGGCTGTAGGAGAAGGCAGACTGAAAAATATTAAAAAGTAGAATTTAAGTATATATGCAAGTGCTATAGTTTAAATTAAAGCTATTAAAGGCTCCGGCTTCAGCTCCTGGAGCTGAATTTGGTGGCTCCAAACATGGATAGGCCATGGAGCAATAATTTTGTTGGGCCACAGAATGTCACAATACCTGTTAATGACAATCATCATAAATGAGTGTTGACGAATTTTGTGCCAGACAAAATGATGGCACCATGTAAATAAGGAAACTCTATTCACAGAAGTCTTTTTACAATGAACTGCTAAACATGATCAAGGCATCTTTGAGATTAATTCGTGTAATGATAATAATGATGATGATACAAATTCTGTAGGCGTTGTGTGGGTGTGAGCTATCAAAAAAAAAAAAAAAGCTATCAGTATGAAGGTGAAAGAGGCCGTGCTGGTACCATAAAGAGGTACCAGCAAAGGTGGCCATATTCTAAAAAGCAGACTGGCAACATGTTGAGGCGTAAAGCTACTTCTGAGAGTAACTCCTCAGTACACGACATGATGTACTGGTAGTTCTGTAGGTATTTGGCCGCATAAGGGAAAGCCACACCAAATAAGGCAAGTGGTAACACCTTTGTCGTCAATTTATCTGTACAAGGTTATGATGGGGTTGTAGTTCATCCCCCACTTCTGACCCACTACACTACTTACTCACCATTTACACTGATGTCCACACCACACTCAGTTTCATTCAACTCACACATAGTTTAGCAGCAGGTGTTGCCATGCAGGCCGACCTGCTATTACGGTCATGTATTTCTGTAGTCTGTACTTCCTCCTCGCCCTTCTCTCTCTTTTTTCTGTTTCAGATGTCTTGGCGCTGGCAGTTCCTGATCTGTGGGTCTCAACTAGTGCTCAACTAGTCTGTGATATTCTGATCTTCTTTCTCTTTATTCTGTTCTTCTTTCATGTATTTTAAATATTTTGTGATGAGCGCTATGAGATGAATATGTTGGAATTAGCGCTATATAAATAAAGTTGAAATGAATTTTAAGATTTGTGATCAAGTGTCTGATTTAGCGACAGATGAGCCATTGTCTCTCACCTTATGCCACGGTTGACTTACTTTATTATTTTCTGCTCACCTCCACGAGCACTTCCATCTTATCCACACAATATTATTATAATATAACTTTTATTACCATGACTTCAGCACATTTGCATCCATCCTAATATTGACTTACTATCAATGACATCAAGTCATCTGAGAAGGAAAATTTCCTGAGATGAGTAAATGTCATCCCTGTATTTGTTAAACAGAATTACCAAGTCTAATTCCATCAAAACTGTTTACAAAAATCTATATTTGCAGGATGACGTTTGGAACGACAAAATCCAATTTGCCGCAGAATGCCATTTTAACATCCCATGACACAATCTTTTTCTCCACAATTGGGTAACATTTTCAATGTTAGTGCTTTTCTGTTTATTGCAACTCATTATTTCGCCTTTTATTTTCCAGGCTCCACTTTACTTTTGAAATGTAATGTTAACTGATTCTACATCACAGATCTCGATGTGCTTATTTTTCTGCATTTTCATGTGTGTTGAAAATAATGAGCAACAGCAACCTTTTGAAATGGCAATCACGATAGAAGAAAATATGTTTTCCTCTGTTGCGCTCAGTTTGAGGAGGTCATACATTATTTTAGGAAGTCACGTTTTCATTGATTTAACATTTTGCTCTTTTATGTCTTTTATTTCGGTTCTTGAATTAAACCAATTGACAAAACCCGACCAATATTCTAACCTTGCAAAGTGTTAAGGCAAGGCAATTTTATTTATAGAGCACAGTTCATACACAGTGTTACTCAATGTGAAAGTGAAACATTCAAACAGAGATTATAAAATATCAAAATGAAACGGTGAAATGGTGAAAGCCATGAGAACGTTGGGCAGACTGTCTATTGTAGCATCAGAGCACAAAGACTAATGCTGTAATGCAACTGTTTTTCTCCCACATGTTTACATGCAGAAGATAAGAAAAGGTAGGATTTAATGTATGGTATTAACACAGCTCATTACTTTGTAAAAACCATCCAGTTAAAAAAATCACTTTACAGTGAAGCAAAGTCAAGGCTCTAACTGAGGCTGGGTTATAACCTAACCCTAAAAAAATGTGCGATATTGGGTTATAACCTAACCCTAAACCTAACCCAGACGCTAGGTAATTTGTCTGTACGCCAGCCGTACAAATACAGTAGACACTTTCTATAATTACTGACACATTGTGGGCTCATTGCTATTTCGTGAATTCTGATTCAAAGTATCTCTGAGTATCTTCTGAGATCTTGTATTGAATGCAGGAAATCTTGAACGTACCTGACATGCTGTTTCAGATGGCTTGACTTCTTATAAGCTTTATTGCAGAACTGACATTTGTAAGGCCGGTCATTTCCCACCACGTCCAGGTACTGCTGGAAAGCCAGTCGAGGGTTTTGGGACGGGGTGAGACCTGATGAAGCCAACAAGCATCCAACTTATAAATCCCAACACATGAGAAACACAAAGCTGTTCTAAGTGTTTGCTGTCCTACCAAAGTCGGTGATGAGGATGGGTTCTTGGAAAGGAATATCGGGAAGGGGTAGGTTGCTCTTGGATGCTTTGGCTTTGTTGGTTTTCCGTGGAAATTTGTGCTTCTTTTGTTGCAGGCCTTTGAAGTGAGAAGCAATGTGTGTCTTTCTGTGGCCTGACGTACGAAAGATCTTGTCACAATGAGGGCAGGGGAAAGGACGCACACCTGGGAAAGTGTTGAAACAACTATTGTAAGAAGAATAGGATAAAAATTCCAAAAGGGAATTTGTCAGATTAAAAAAATACATATTTTCTTAGATATTCATGGATTTATATTATTACATGTGGTTTTAAAAAGGCAAATACATTTTTGATTGCTTCCTGTCAAACATTTTAATCAAAGTATTTCAATTTGGTACATCAATGGCACAGCAGTGGAGAGCGTATGCAGCACAGACTTAAAATTAGCACAGAGACCTCCCACCCTCACCGAGGACTGTTTTTGCTGCTGAACTCTGGAAAGAGGTTCCGCAGCCAGATTACCTCACTGGACAGTAAGAAAGACAATATAACCTCACTGGACTGTAAAAATAGACAATATAACATACATTAAAAAAATGTGCAATATATTTATCTGTATAGGAATTGTACATAACTTTTCTCCTTAATATCTATTTATAGCTGCACCTAATTATTTTTTTACCTTATGTAAATACTTGCTGCTGTTTTTTATCCTGTTTTTATCCTGCAATACGAGCCAATGCGACAACATTTTGTTCTTATCTGTACTGTAAAGTTCAAGTTTGAATGACTAAGAAAGTCTAATTTGGTTCCCTTTATGAGTTAAAACATGGCTATTACAATCAGATTTTGTTATTGGCTAAAAAAAAATGTGTTTTGTGACGTTTTGGTGGCTTCTTACATCACTGTTAGCCCACGTACAACAATAAAAACCCCGGCATTTAGTTTTGCTTTGAAGGAAAGTGTTTAAGAGCTAAAAATACACTTACTCAAGTGTTACATTGCCATTGGAGAGGCCATTCATTATAAATGCACAAGTAGCCTCAAGGATTGTTTTTCCTTTTTAATTAACCATTATAAAATGAGTGTTCTGGCTTTGACGTATGAAAAAAATGAAAAAAATGGAGAAAAAAAAACGTGAATCTAAGCTACATCTAAAGCAGAACAACTAAACTCACACAGAGCCAGCTTTTGCTACTTCAATGATAAGCCAACGTAACAATTAGTTGCAGATACTAAACATGCAGCAAAAGAAAAACACAAAGCTGCAAATTTGGCTGTGGGAGAAAGCATATAGAGCATACAAAATAAATGATTATTTGATAATCAAACACACTTTGACCCTTCCAACCCGCTACTTACCAGTATGTAGCCGCATGTGTACTTTCATGCTCCCAGAAGTAGAGAAGCACTTCAGGCAGCATTGACACTCAAAGGCCTTTACGCCCGTATGTGTTTTCATATGTGCGGTGAGGGTGCTCTTCACAGCAAATGCTCTGAAGCACTGTTTGCACTTGAATGGCTTCTCGTGGGTGTGAATACGAATGTGGCGCACAAGGTCGCTGGGTTTCTTGAATTCCTTGGAGCAGTACGGACATCCATGCCATCGGATGCCATCCTCCTCCCTGATGGAGCCTGAACATGTGAGAAGAATGAAACAAACCCCCTGAGTCGGCGTTTTTTTTATGTATAAGGGTTAGGATCTGAAAACTTCCCAAGGACAGAAAATCATAAATTCAAAGGTTATTTTACTCAAGATTTCCACAAGAAATAAGAATATGTTAACGGTATGTACCAGAGATTGGCAACTTTTATTGCAACAAGGGCCACAAAAATGTGATTGTCTGATCCGAGGGCCATATTATCAACATTCAAATCAGCATTTTAAATAATGACCAATTAATTTACAATTAATACAAGAAAGCACAAAGGGTTCTGTCATCTTATGTATACTTTTGTTGTTGCTTTGTCTTATTTTTTTTAAATTTTTTGTTTGAGTTTTTTGTGCATTTTGTTCTTGTTTTGTACTTTCTTCTCATTGTGTATATTTTTTGTTGTTCTTTTTGGTTTGAGTCATTTGTTGCGTGTTTTTGAGAAATGTTGTGTATGTTAAGTGTATTTTGTGTGTTTTTGTTGTCATTCTGGGTGTTTGGAGTCATTTTCTGCTTTTGAGGTCACAAAAAATTTGACCAAGCACTGCGCCACTCCTTGCCACTGTCTGATATAAACCTATTTGTTAACTGCTTAGGATTTGTTGATGAGGAACTTGGAGAAAAGTGTTAAGATTTTAGGATGTTTTTGAACTGCTGTCCTTCTTACCTGGCATTTGGATGGGCTTCTTAAAAATGCTCCTCTTCTTCTCCCTGATATGCTTGTCAGTACTTTGTACTTTCTTGCTTTCGACAGCAGCTGCTCCATTAGTCTGGTTCTGAGACACTGTGGATGTGACCTCTTTGGGTTGCACCACACTCAGGCCGCTGTTCTCCAACGCTTGCTAAAGAAACAAAAGTATAATAGTCCAATGAGTCACTTCAGGCATTGATTCAAACAGAAACTGGCTATGTTTCTTGTTAAAGTCCCACTGTGTTGTAGCATTGATTAGAACAAACATTTTCCATTTATTGTTCCACTCATGCCTTATGCTGCTTAAAGCTGCAGCATGTAGAATTGAGGGACTGGAATTGAATCAACCACGCTTCCCCCTCCCCTCACCGTTTCAAATTCAGCAGTATCCTCATGAACGTGCGCATCTGTGGAGCTTTCTGATGTTTTCGAGACTCTGACATGAAAGCACTGTTATCACTCTGAAAGCAGTATGTGGGGTGGATGCCCGCTTTGAGTCCACACAGACCTCCATGGAGTCCATTTCATCCAAATATGTTTGGGGCTTTAGACTGTTGCTTCTCCACGTCTGTCTTCCTTTTTTTTTTTTGGCTTGTTTTGCCATGTAACCATTATACCTATCTTTTCCTGCTGGAACGACTGCCATTGCAGTCGTGAATGTGAACGCGACTTTAGATGAGCAGCCAACAGTAAGGCTCAAAACAGCTCATGGGACACTGTAGATCTCTGATTGGCTGGAAAGTTTTCTAAAGCTTGAATACAGAGCCAAGAAAAGGAGCAGAGGTCCAGTGTCCTCTCATAACACCTTGGATTACAATTTGCTCAAAGGTGAGTATGAATGGTGCCAAAAAAAACTTTAACTGCAGCTTGGACATAAATAATAATAATGATAATGATAATAATGATGTAAGTATCCTTTTCAGTGAGATTCAAATTAGACTAAAACTTCACACATGAACTACCCCAGGATTCTGCAGTAATAACACTAAAAACTGCCATAAGAATGAATGCTGAATCAAAAAATTCAGACACAACAACAGCAGTCTCATAATATGTGCGTTCAATGCTCTTAGTGGAAAAAGAAGGAACAGTAAATTAGCCCTCATGTTTTGCCACGACAATATACAAGAAAAACTTTGACATTCAAATTTGCAAAAGAATTAGAAATAACTGATTCCTGTGTGAGTGAGCTCTTTGAGGGTGTTTTGTTTTACAAACTGCAGTAGATCTGTTTTGTTTTAAGTGGTCCTTGACTTTGTTGAAACAAGGAGGTGACTGCTATCGGAATGTGTTTGGCTACTCTTGTGAATTTTATTTTAGGTGTACTGCATATAGGCCACAAGGCATTTTAGATGTCAGGCTGACAGTGATGCTCAGATGTTTTCCTATCTACGGTTTGTGCAGATATTTGTACTAGTGGCTTTCAAAGACAACAGTAAGTAGAAAAGTTATCTGTACAAAAATTCTTGCGTTAGTTCTGTATGTAATGCCTTTTTAATATTCTATGTATTAGCCTATGTGGGACTGCTTCACCAGAGCACTTCATCAGAATGTATATCCTGCAATGCTCTCCTTTGTTTGCTAGAACAAAGTAAATTAAGCCAAAGACAGCTGTTTGGACTAAGACCTTCTTCCACAAACAGTGGCTTTAACTCATTTACTAATTTTTTAGCCACTCTTTGCAAATACTTTAACTACAAGCGTTGCCATAACATCTGTAGATTAAGTGGTTTCTTTGACATACAATATATGAAAAGTGGCAATCTTACTCCAATTGTCATTAATTCACTTTTAATAACAGTAAAAGTGTATTTGTCTTGTTCACTGCTTGGAATACTCATGGGTTAATTAGGTAAATGCATGAAAATCAAAGCCATGCAATAATGAGAGACATTTGCAAATTATTTTAAAAAAAAAAGAGCAAAAGGCAAGGTCAAACTACCTGTAAAGGATGCAAAATAGGAACATTAGAAAAAAACTTAACCAAATTATGCATTAATTGACCCCCAAAACCTGAAAAGTGGCCTATAATTGCATGAATTTGTCATTGAAATGTATTCATTTATTTAAAACCAGAAATGAATCAGGAGCTGTGCTGACAGGAGTTAACTATCTGTCAACCATCACATTGTCCTCATTAACCTGGATGAATGAGAATCCTAACTTTCCCAAAAACCTTTTAGCTGGGAAAGTTTAATTTCCCTTTAGAGCTTTTTAATGAGCTGAGGAATTTAGTTCATCGCCTTTAGCTGTAATAGTCATTAGAATGTAAGCCATATAGAAACTAAATGTGTGGAAGAATATATACCAGATAATGTGCTTTCTCGTACTACTTTTCTATTGTAAACAACTGATGGTCACCCACTTGCAGGATATCTTGGTTGATGGCTGTTTCCATGGCGATTGCAGGCTCTGGAGGCTGAGGCTGGGCCGTCTCTCCGCTGACCTGCTCCGACAGCTCGAGTAGTTGCTGGATGACATCAGTTACTCCCTCCCCACCATCAGAAACCTCAGGGCCATGGCCTGTTGATTCTGTTTCCTATAGAGTTAGAGAAGGAAGAAAAGGATGAGAAGATTGTTTTATTGTTGTATAATATCTCAGAAAATAACCAAGTATCAAGTAAAATGTATTCAAGTTTTTTAAATGCCCTTTAAAATACTGTGTGGTTGTGGATGGGATGGTTTCGCAGAGGTAATGTCTGTGCATATGAGAAAAATACATTTCTTTAAAAGCCTAAAGTACATTTGACGAAATAATAGCAATATATTACCATCATCATCTATATAGCCACACTGGACTGGAAACCTTGGAGAAAACATGCCCCATTGCCTAATGGCTGATAACAAGGTGCTATCAAGGCTAAAGCTGTTAGCAATAAGGTAAGAGCAAGAACTACTGAGCCAAAAAACAAACAAACATGATTGTTGATGAATAGTGTAAAGTAAGTGGCAAATAAGCTTTTCACTCTGCAGCAAAATATATTGAATGGAGAACGAAGAAAGAAAAAGTACCAGCAATACATGCAATGTTTCTGCTTGCTTTCTAAAGACAGGGAACAACAAACAATACATTGTAATATATTCTTAAATACAGAACATGCCATATCCAGTACCTCAACCAAATGGGTGAAATGGTTGAAGGTTTGGTTAAATGGTTTAAATCCAGATTTTTTGCTCTTTTCTTCTTCATGCCATTTACGAAACAGCAGAGTTGAAATTGTAGCCACGATCACAGATTTTTTTGGGGCACAGATTTTGTTGAGCCTCTTTCGGTACCCATAAAAGCAACTCAATTACAGTAACGTGAGTAATTGTAATTCACTCATTACTTTCACCTCTGTCAATGAGACTAAAATTAAAGGCAAATTAAACTGGATAAAAGCTTGTGTGCATACTGTATCTGCTGTCTTACCTGATTGCTTGAGGATACCTCAATCACAGAAATGTGCATCTTGCTGATGTGTGCGTTCAGACTACCAAGCTTCTTGAAGACACAACTGCAGTCCATGCATGGAAAAAGTGGTATCCCTTTGGTCTGTGATGATAGATATACATAGTTTAGCATTTACAGCAGCAGCAGCTTACATATCACAGTGAATATCTTAACAGCAAAGCATTCAATCTCCAACATCTGGAACTGAACTATTTTGAGTTTTACTTACTAAGGTTTTTCCAAAATTCTATTTAATGGTAATTTGTCAGATGTCTAAGCAAAGGAGTTTTAAGGAGGGAAAGAAACATGAGTCCCCACCAGGTACCATAAATGAAGGTAGATGATAAGAGCTAAGATGCTTGAACACAGGAGGACAAGTTTGTTTTTTTTTGTACTATTTTATGCAAAAATTGTAGAAAAGACTAAATCATAATTAGTCATTTAGAATTGAAAGCTGCTAAAGAACGATAGACTGATATTTGTAACCTGGAAAAAAGAACAAAAAAGCAAGCTAGATTTAGAAGACATCATCATAGGCCACATTACATGTTTTATGCATTACCAATAAACAAAAGTCATGCACATTTATTTTAACAAAAAAACACCTTAAAAGTACCGGTACTTTCTGTGATATCTTCATTATGTGATAATAAAGGAGCAGGCTTTCTTCTTTATATCCACTTTTATTACAAGCTCTGTTAACCTCGAACCTTGATTTTTTGTCTCAGCTCATAGCATGGAAACAGCTTTGCTTAGGATAACAAATGATTTGCTGATTGCAGCTGATGTAGGATCACCGTCACTTCTGATTCTCCTTGACCTGTCAGCGGCCTTCGACACCGTAGTCAAGATCCCTCCTTGTTACGTGCGGTGTTCCTCAGGGATTAGTCCAGGGCCCTATCCATTTTATAACATACATGCTTCCACTCGGTCGTGCCATCAGCAGACACAACTTGTTGTTATGCTGATGACACACAGCTGATGACACACAGCTACATCAAAACTGCCCCCAACTCCTCCACAGCCCTTTCATGTGTTGCTGCTTGGCTTGAGGAAATCAAGGCATGGATGAGCAACACCTTCGTCCAGCTCAACAGTAGTAAAACTGAGGCACTACTTGTTGGCACTCCTCACCAGAACACCAACTCCTCCATATCCCCGCTCTCCTTCTATGGCCAGGTCATTGGTCTCTCCTCCTCTACAACCAACCTTGGCATCAGGCAACAACTCACCTTCAAAAATCTGCATAAAAAACCTCTCTAAGACCTTCAAAGAGTACAGTACATTCAGAACAGTGCAGCAAGAATCCTAATGCAAGTACGCAAGTATGAGCATATCACTCCCATTCTATACTCCCTCCACTGGCTCCCAGTCCCCTACTGTATTCAATACTAAACTCTGCTTCTCACACGTATCAGCAGCCATGGTCCATCACACATACAAGAACTCATCCCTCTCCAAAGCTCCACCCGCACCCTGAGATCATCCAGCGGCTGGCTCCTCCAGGTCCCCTCCACAATGCTCCAAACCATAGGGGATAGAGCCTTTTGTTCAGTTGCACCCCGGCTCTGGAATAGCCTCCCTTTGGAGCTCAGAGGAGTGCAGAGTAGGGACCTATTTAAAGCTCAACTAAAGACATATTTCTTGTTAAATTTTGTGTATTTTTATTGTGTTTTTAAATGTAGCACTTTGAGATTCCTTGCAATGAAAAGTGCTTTATAAATTAAATATATTATTATCATTATTATTATTATTATTATTATTATTATTATTATTATTATTATTATTACTACATGTGACTGGTCTAAAAGGAGGTTTTCTTCAATCTAACACATAGGCTAAAACACTCCTGTTCATGAACATTATCTAGCGCCCAGTTCCCCCTGCTAGACTGGAGTATGGCAACACCTCAGAAGTCACTTCACAACATCCCTCCCCTCTTAATTTGAAACTTTTTCTAGTGTACATTCACAACTATAACCACCCAAGCTGGTCCAAACAAACCCAAACCAACAGTTGTTCAATTTTCAGTTTACACTGGCACAACCCTTAACATTTATGTAAAAATCTGCATATAATTTCAAAAAAATACATCACTGTCAATCTTTTCCCTTTTTGGTTCTATACTGTATGTGCTAACAAACAGAAATCATGTCAACACTCAGACATTCAAACATAACAAATCTCCCTTATGTTTTTTTTTTCTTTTTTTTTTTTCTAATGTCTGCGTTTATCAATATCCACTCACTTAAAGTCCTTCGTGTATGCTGGTGGTATCCTATTTCTGTGAGAACAGAAGATCATCGTTGGAGAAACAACAGATGTACTGCTCTCTTGCAGGCAAGACTCTGTCCCCTTCTTACATACGACCTGCATCTTGTTCTATTGTGTTTGACATTGGTGCGGGTACCACACACTCCTGTTGAAGTGGATGAAGTTACTGCGTAGACATCTAACCATTTTGAACGAGCATCCACAATTACTAAGAACAGTTTCCCCATAAAAGGACCTGCATAGTTTATGTGTAGCCTTTTCCAGTTCTTTTGACTCTGTGAAAGCTAGTTCTTGCTCTTGCCCCCACGGCCATGGTTCATCTTTTTAGAGCAACTTATGAATAGGTGCTAGTACAGTAGACATATTAAGCAAAAACTGATTATAAAAGTTCAACAGTCCCAAATAAGCTTTAAGCTCAGTCACAGATGTAGGTGGGGGGGCTTTCTGCACTGCTTTCACCTTGGCTGGCAGTGGATCCAACCCTGTCTTGTCCACTTTGTGTCCCAAGAATGTCACTTCAGTCTCCAGGAACTGGCACTTGCTTCTTTTACGTAGTCCAGCATTTTGCAGTCGTTGCAGTACTTGATCCAGTGTCTGCAGATGATCTTTGTCATCCTTTCAGGTTAGAATGATGTCATCCAGGTATACTGCCACATTCTCAATCCCTTGCAGCACACCCTCCATCGTGCACTGAAATAGAGCTGGGCAGGTAGTCTTGTATACTGTATGTGAAAAGTAATTTGTGTGTATTCACTGTTGCATAATTTATTGAATCCTCATCTAATACAATCTGCTGATAAGGATGGCTCATGTCAAGCTTGGTATATTTCTCACCCCCAGAAAGACAAGCTATCATATCTTCCATCTTAGGAACCCTCGCCCCAGTAAACTGGTCCATGAACCTTTGACGACCACTACTGCTAACATCTTAGCATTTTCTTCATGTTCCACTTTGACTTTTGTTGCTCCAAGCACTGATACTGCATGTCCACCATATGTTTTCAGTTTTATCTTGCACTAGAGCAAACTGGGTTTTTTTAACACCACAGATTAACCTGTAAATTGCCTTCTTTGACATTATTTTATAGCCACAGCCTGTGTCTACTTCATAGGTTATATCCTGCCCATTTACTTTTAACACTTTTCTTATTGGTTCTTCTCTGGGAATGACTATTTCTTCCTGCATGTTGTATATGGTGATATCACCATCTTTCATGTGGTACATAGGGAAAACTTCCTCCTCATCACTATCCTCCCCTTCTTCTCGCATGAAATTTGCTCTTATGCTATATTCGCCCTTTCACATGCTTAGTCTTCACCTTCCTCATGTTCTTCATTCTGCAGGCTCTTTTGATGTGACCCACTTTTCCGCAATTATGACACTTGGGTAAACCTGCAGTCCTTGGCCAAATACTTGTCTCCATTACATTTGTAACATGTCCCCATCTGATGCTGTGTCTTGGCGCAGACATCATTCAGCTTGTTCACCGACCCCGCCGCTCGGTTCCATTTTGCATGCCCTCTGGCTCCATGCAAATCCTCTTCGTCTCTGTTTTCGGCCTCCATTGCCTGCATAAGCTTCAGTGCTTTGTCAAAAGTTAACGTGTCTTCTGACAGCAGTCTCCGCTGCCATCATTTATGCCGCAAACCAGCCGGTCTCCATGCATCACCGTCAATAAATCGCCAAAATTACAGTCCACATAATCACTAACACTTTCATCAGGCTTCCTGGTCCTGGTATTAAATTTCAACCTCAGCATTATTTTACTGGTCTTGGGTTGAAAATGGTCTTTCAACAACTTTACCAGATCCTCGTAGGAGCGGTCTCCTGGTTTATCTGGGCTCAGCAGGTTCCTCATCAGGGCATAGGTCTGTGCTCCCACGCTTGCTTCAATCTAACACATAGGCAAAAACACTCCGGTTCATGAATATTACCTAGCGCCCAGTGCCCCCTGTTGTACTGGAGTATGGCGACACCTCCATAATCACTTCACAGCACATTCAACAATGTTATTCCCTGTGGCAGAACTAATGGGCAGCAGCCATTGTTGGCTGGATGATGTGTCAATGCATCTGCAATATCAGCTGCAGCTAAACAAATGAAGAAAGTAGGGCTGGGTGATTTTGCCTAAAAAAAAAATCTCATGTTTTTAAAAGAAAAATCGGGTTTTGATTCGATTTTTTTTTCCCCCCCCAATGCACTTAAAAATGACTGCAGACATCAGATATATTGCCAAAAGTGCAACTTTATTGCTGTAAATGTCCTCAAGAGTTAAAATGCATGAAACAAGTAAAAAGTAAATGAGGCTCTGTCATTCAACAATTTCAAGCTTTAACTCACGTTTAAACAAAAGTTCAACAGCAACTTCACGGTAGCTTAAATTTTTTGATTAAAAAATAAGATAACTACATATCTTTATAACATATGACATTACAATTAAAAAAATAATAAACTCTTCCCTTAGCATCTCAGCATAGTGCGAATAAAAAAATTAACTTGCCTGTGGCACACATATAGCCTACTCAGAGGGTAAACAAATGAAAACAAAGAGGGGGCTGGCTCACATCGCGCTACGGTAACCCACAAGGACGGAACGCGAAAAAGTCAGAAAAAACTCTGATGGGAATTTTTTTTTATTAAAAATAAAATAAAAAACAATCATTATTATTATTATTATTATTATTATTATTATTATTATTATTATTATTATTATTATTTATTTATTTTATTTTTTTAAACTCAAATTTGCAAAATAAAAAACGTTTTTTTTCTACATATTCAATAAATCAATTTTTTGCCCAGCCCTAGAAGAAAGGAAATATGGCTAGTAACTGTAATGAAACAAAACAATTACTGTTTTTAAAATCACACACATTAAAGTTTGGAGATGTAGTACAATTTAAGACTGCACAGATAATGTATGAAGCAAAAATAAACTGCTACCTGTAAACATACAAAAACTGTTCACAGACAGACCAGAGGGGGGGTTATAACTTTAGAGGGAAACTCAACTTCAAACAACAGTAAGCTCGGACTAATTTAAAAAGTATGTGTATTTCCATTTGTGGGGTGGTTTTGTGGAACGATCTTGATGAAACAATTAAACTTACAGATGTTGATGGCGCCTGTGAATTTTTTTTGGTTTGTGTTCTGCTTTTCTTAATAGCTCGATTGGAGTACTTTTGTATTGTTAATTTAGTTTATTTCATTGGATTTTGCAGTTGTTAACGGTGAAGAATGGGGGTAGGCTTCTTCCTATCCCTTGTTGAACCAATCAAATGTATTACTGTATATTGAAATTGAATTTTTTTTATTTGTTTGTTCAAAATAAATAAATGAATACATAAATAGTGATTCCCAAGGAGGAAAATGTCGCATTCCTAACATTTACATCCTCTGTTTGTTCTCTTCCTTTTTAGTCGCCATCAAATGATGGTTGTTTGAGGTCTTTGGTCCAAATTTTATCGTGGGGGGTGGGGGCGGATGCTGCTAGATACAGCCAATGTTTTACCATCTGTGACTCCAATCTCAATTTTACACATCACATAAACAGTTTGAATGTGGATAAAAAGTGATGCAGGGATGAAAGGAGAAACGAACGGAGGAGAAAAAAACAACCTGTCATCAAAAAGATGATTCAAATCCCTTTGTTGTTGTCCAATCAGCCAGAATGACAGTAGCCATTACGCTTGTAGCCATATTACATAAAGCAGTCATTATTGCAAATATCTGTGTTGGGCATAGTTTCTGAATGCTGTATATGAACCTCAGTACACGGTTGAGTTGAGGCTCTCCAGAGGTCTTTGATGTGCCCTCACTCATTTACCTGGTCTGTTGGACACAAAAGAGTCCAAAGAGCACAGTGTCATATCAAAGTTGAAGCTAAATTACACTCGGTAAATGAGAAAGGCTTGGAAAAATTGGTGGCGGTGAGGAGCTAGCCCAAGAGGGAGGGGAAACAAATGAGGACCAAAGATTACATTTTCACTTAATTTCCTCTCTGACAGAAAAAAAATGACAATGAGTTCCAACTTCAATAAACGCAACAAACTGTGAATGGAAATACAGGTTTTTTTTTTATGAGGCAGACAGCAAAGAAGGCAATAGAAAAACACAATTACCACAAAAAACACTTGGACAACATAATGTAACTACTAGTCAATCACACTTCTGGAAATCAATCCGTTCAGTTAGGAGGCAACAATGATTGTGAATCAATTGTACCTGCTGTTGTGCAAATTAAGAGCGAACAGGTGAAAATGAGAGGCAATTACCAGGACAACTTCTAAAGGAATGGTTCTGCAGGTGGAGACCACAGACTGAATTTCTTTGTCCTCATCCTTTCAGGCTGATTATTGATCACTTTTGCCAGTGCATTCACCACTACAGGAAGCATGAGGCGGCACCTATATGTAAGTAAATCTGTGCCATCAGAGTTTGAATTTGTATTATTAAAAGTGCAGTATTATGAAAAATTCACTTTCTAAAGGTTTTGCTACAGTGATATACATTCCTTTAGCCTCATTCAGAGGGCCAAAGTTGATAAAGTTCTGTTTCCTCCCCCTTTGTTATTCCACATTTTGGAAAAAGTCAGCTCCAAACTGGCGAGTTGGATTTTTCTCACGTTATGATGTCACAACGTGGAAACTCCTCCTTCTGACAATCCTGCCTCCACCTGCCCTATAAGAATGTGAGTTCCTCCCTCTCAAACTACCTCACAAGTAAAACTAACATAGCTACGGCAGGTTGATATTACAATTAATATGACAGTTAATATCTTTATGTTCAGTATATAGATCATCCAGTATATAGATGAACCGAAAAGCTCACAATCAGTTTCACTTGTAGTAGCCGTTATACCGCGTTGTATCGCTTTTATGGGATTATCTGACGTGTTTGTGACCCAATGCAACGCAGAGGTCGAACAAAATAATTGACCATCATCTGAAATGGACTATTTCTGTGACCAGAAGACTCATGTGAGTGTTAAAAACAGCTGACTCAGCTGATAGTTGAGAATTTACTTCCCTGCGGCGCAGCCTGAGCGGTTACAATCAGTTCAATTTTTAGTAGCCGTTATATCGCCTCGTATCACTTTAACGGGATGATCTGACGTGTTTATGACCCAATGCGATGCAGCAGTTGGAAAAAACAATGGACTATCATCTTATGTGGTCAGTAGAGGTGGAGAGAAGAAGGAAGACTGTTAATGATTTACTGCTGCTGCTGCTGTGATAAACACACATGCTGAAGCAGTGCCTGAAGTAGTGCATGTATTTAGGAAAACACCTAAAATACTATGTTGTTGAGGTTCTTAGAACAAATGGAGATGGGTGAAAGACAGCATAATACTGGACCTTTAAAGCTGAATTTTTTTAGCATTAAAATCAGACTTTGAATTTTAAAACCATCAAATTTCTAGCATGTTTTTTTATTCCAATATTATCCAATGTCCAGCCAATCAAGTTACTCTCCAGTGGTCATGTGACACCGAGGCGGGAAGAGAAAGTAACGATGTCAGCCAACTGGAGAGCGGTGGATCTTAGGTAAGATTGTTTATTTAATTTGCCATTTGTATTTGTAAGAATTAGCAATAAATGTTACCCGACACCTGAATTATTTTATGTGGATTTTTTTTTTTTTTTATAATAAAAAAAGAAAAAAACATGATAGAAATATGATGGTTTTAAAATTCAAAGTCCGATAATGATGCGGGAAAAAAAATCAGCTTAAAAATACAAATTCAAACTGTGATGGCACAGATTTACTTCCATACATCTACAACCCACAGAAGATGCTCAGATAGTGCAGCTCATCTACGATGACACATCAATGCATTGCACATTGGACAACAACTGCACATCTGCTCCTTTGTGTAAAGAGGGACAGGAGGAGCACTACCACAGCTCTACAAAATGACCACCAGCAGGCCACTAATGTGCATGTTTCTGCTTCAACTGTCAGAAACTAACTCCATGAGGATGGTATGAGGGCCCTGCATCCACAAGTGGGGCCGGTGCTGACAGGCTAACAGCGTGCAGGGCAATTAGCATTTGCCAAGGCTGTGTTCAAAATGCATACTTCGTACTATGCACTACATTAGAAGCATCAAATTCATTTTAATTCAGGGCCCAATAAGGAGCAGCTTGATCTCAAGTGGGCCACAGATTTTAAGTCGGAAAATGAGTAATTTCAACATTATTGTGCCCTAGTTTGCACTTGTACGTATACATAAAATACTATATATGTAAGAAACCGACAATATCCATGCAATAAGTGATAGATATCAGTCCCTACAGGATGTTCTTTTAAAGTGTTTATATTTTGTGACCAATTAGGATTTAATTAAGGGACATATTATGTGATAATTTGTCAAAAATGTAAGGATTTTGTAAGAATTGAGTTTTTTCACCGGTTTAACATAAAAAATAACTGCAATCATGCAATATATAAGCACCAGGAACACTGTGAGTAGCTGCAAATATTGTTGAGTTTCATTTACACAATGATTCATGTTTTCTCTTCTGTCATTTTCACTTTCCCCTACAGGCCAAATTGGATGCTCCAAATGGCCGGATTTGGCCCCCGGGTCATGAATTTGACACTGTATAATAAACCAAAAAAATCTGACAGACTAAAATGGCCAAGTCCTCAAAATGAAAGGTTTTAAAATGTAAGAGCTGAAGAAGGGAAACGTAATGGTTTCCCACAATTGAGTGACAATAAACACAGTCTAGTGGGCAGGGACATTTAACTGAGTCTTTAATGATGCAATGAGACCCCATTGGCTCTCTGTACTTACAAAGAGGCATCTGTCTGAGGTCCTGTTATGCCACACATTAAGCATGTGTGGCGTACGTAAGATACCTTCACCTAATAATAAAAAAGAACCTCGAATGAAACAAGGGCTAAAATTCCCATGTCCGTGTGTTTCAATGTGTTTCCTACCTCTGAGTGAACCCTCTGAACGTGGGAGTGCAGGTTGCCCCTCTGGGAGAAGGACGCAGGGCAGAACATGCACAGGTGTGGTTTCTCCCCAGTATGTCTCACCATGTGAGTTTGCAGCACCACCTTCTGGTTGAAAGCCTTGCCACAGTGGGAGCACTTGTAGGGTCGCTCACCTGGAGGAGAGCATCACATCAAAAAAGGCACCAATATAATCCTTTTAACATTCTGAATCTTCAAAACAGCTAAGAAACGGTTTTGCAGATATGAATCTAGTTCCAGGGAGATTCATTTTCTCTTCTTTTTCAATGTTATGTTAAGGTTTTGTTTATTCAGACAATGTTCTTCAGGAATTTTTTTTTATCTCCTTTTTTTTTATCTCATCAGAGAAGTTCTGTTGAATGACTTTGATGCTTCTTTTGAAGTTTCACTTGACTTCTGTGTAATAGTTCCAAGATAAATTTAGTCTTTTTGAATGTTGTGTTAAAGCTGATATCCGGAGTTTCTGAGAAATCTGTTTATGTATGATTCTTTTGAAATGCAAAAAAATACTCAACTACTCTTTTACTACGGTCTACTGCTGGAGGTCATTCATATACAAGTCCCTCTGTCGGGTCCCTAAGTCATGTTTTTACATGTTCGGAATTCATGCAAATGACCAAGCTTTGAAAGACAAGGTATAGAAAGTCACAATACCATAATGTTACCAACTAGATATTTTTCCAATCTAGTCCCATTTGATATTAAACTATGTGCTTTTCCTGATGTGAATAGGGGAAAGGGTTTGGGGACATCTTCAGTGCTGAATACCTAACAGATGGTTAGTTGTCAGGTTGGAGAATTAGAGCAATTTATTTGGTCTGTGGAAACTCATCAGTGATCTCTGAATTAGGCTTATGCTTAAAAGTTTAGGACACTTAATTAGTTACATCTGTTAGAATGCTTGTTAATGTGAATCGCTAACCATCCATTTGGCAGCTACTCTTTGGTTTTAGACAAACAGACATGGCAACAATGACCTGTTGAAGTCCTAACTGAATAATAGAATGGAGAGGAAAGGTGTTTGTAGTCTGTTAACTGTGGTTGTTGGTGCCAGACAGGCGAGACATAGTATTTTATGAACAGTTGATCTGCTAGGATTTTCACATACATCCAGTTGGGATTCAAATACAGATATATCCAGCTAGAGGTCAGATGAACGGACAGAGTGATTTGTAAATTGCAATTCACACTGAAAAGAGAGACTGAAATCTCAAAGAGATGTGAGTCTCAATGTGACTCATACCTGGTTAAAAGAAAGATAAAAGAAAAAAAGCCCCAGTAATCCAAATAAGCACCCAAACCTCAGAAAAGATTTAGCTGAAAAGCAGACGTTCTTAGGTAGTAGAATAACAAATCCGTGTGTTACTCCTGTCAGCTTAGGACAGAAAACTATACAGTAGGTCCAAATGTGTGGGAACTCACTTTTTTGGAGATATTGGGTTGAAATTTGCAATCCGGATCCAATCTGTAGGAAACTTAGTGGAGTAAATGAAGAACAAATCCGACATAACTGAGTTAAATGTCATTTAGATCAATCAATTACAAACTGAGATGTGAATTTTTTAAATTTCACCAATGATAGGGTTTTTTTTTATTTTTCAAAGTGATCCTGAATCAGTATAGTGAACTGGATCTCCTCTAAAATGTTATGTAATCTTCTATCTTTGGTTAACATTTTCTCAAAATCCGTTGAGTACTTTTGACGTAATCCTGCGTCCTGGGGGTTGGGGGTTAGGGTCGGTGGCGGGATGCGCTGGGTGCTCGCCTCCGTGGGGCTTTCTCAGATGTGTATGTGGGGGGCCGCTCGACCGTGGGGGGGGGGGGGGGGGGGGGTGGCCTGGGGCTCCTTGGTCTCTTTCTGCTGGCCTGGCTACATCTGCAGGCCAGGGGCAGCCCTGGATTTTCAGTAGCGGTTTTTGCACATACACTGGTCTACAATGCACTGGCACACCTTGGGATGTGGGATAAAACTTGAACTGGGCTTAAATACAAAAAAAAAAAAACGTCGAGTGGCATTCACGTCTATAGATTGAATTGTATTTTTTGGCTGGGGTTGTTAGGAGACAGTGTGACAATGCTCTCTGGTGAATATCTAACTTGTACCATGATTTAGTGACCAACGGGTGGCAGCAATGTACCTTTGGATGAGAAATCACCCGAGATGAGCAGAGCACAGAAGGAGAGGAAAGGAGTTTAAGAGACAGAAAATGGCGCGAGAGTTGATGCCAGTTCCCAGCAGTTCACAGCAGCTCACACTTGACCAGAGCATGTGTGGAACTATGAGGACTATTGAGAGTGTCGCGATGATGAGATAAAATGATAAAAAAAAAAAACGAGGCAAGCGTTGACCAATGTCCCTAAAGCAAAAAAAAAATGCTTCAAAGTCACTAATAGGTTTTTTCAGAAGAAGCCATTTTTCTCAGCTTTTTGTCACATACTGGCGAAACAAGCTAGAAACAAAATGAAACTAGAGAGTATTATCTTTCAGAATCTGGTCATTCAGAATTCAGATTGTCATAGAACAAAATATTCTGTGGGTCAATAAAAATCCATCAAAATGCTCTAAAATGGCTGGCACTGAGGAGGTAGAAATTTTGAAAATGGCTGGCACTGAATGAGTTAATGTTCCCTGGTTTGCGCTTCCATACATAAATGATACATGAATGATAAAGTGTGTGAGTATATCAATCCCTGCAGGATCTTCACTTAAATTTCCCTGATTTTGAGGAAATTTTGTGGAATAATTTGAGGAAAGTTTTTTAAAAATTGAGAGTTCTATTAACATTTTCAGATTAAAAATGAATGCTGTCATGTGATATAAGAACTGGAAAACTGGAATCTGCAAATATTGTAGATTTTAATTGATTTTCTGTATTTGGAGGGGCTGAATTAGTTAATAATTTAAGTAATTTACAAAAAGTTTTATGTTTTTTGTATCATTTTTACTTTCTGGAGAGGGTCAAATTTGATGCTCTGAAGGGTCGGGTTTGGCCCTCAGGTTTTGAGTTTGACACATGTGCCCTCGATGCAGTGCAGTGAATGTGCTTCATGTTATTAAAATATAAAAGGAACAAATTTGGTATTTTCCCACACAGATAGAGTTTAACAGCAGGAAGCCTTCCTCGGAATACTGTGTTATAGTGCACCAATTTAAACCCTAAATGTCTGCATTTGCTTTCACACTTTGTTTCAATAGAGGTTCCTTTGCTGCCGACGGCTCACCTGTATGTATCCGAATATGTCTCACAAGCTGGCTGGGCTTTTTGAAAGCTTTGCCACAGTGATGACAGCTTTTAGTGAACCCACTGCGGTCAACGCTTTTCTTGTAGTTTCTGGTATGAGAGGTGAGAGGCCTAAGGAGAGACAAAAAACATCAACAAATATACAATCATCTTTTAGAATTACAACAGTAATTCATATTTTAGGCACTGAATCAGGGGTGGATTCACTAAAGGTTTAGGGGTATCAAAACGTGTGCAAACGTCACTCTCCGTGCTAATAAGGGGTACAAACCCCAAGGAATAAGGACTGAGTGTCTTCTGCGCATCACAATGCGCCCACAATCCATTTAGTGCGCTTCTCTCTTTCGAATATGTATAGTAGGCTGATCTCATAAGGGATGCAAAAAAATGAGAGGAGGAAATGTAAATAAATTAAAGCAGTGGGCGCGATGCAATTCATCAAATCTGGAACCGTTTGCGGTGATTGTTTTACCACAGTAGAATAGTACGACTCACAGGCAGGTGCAAACACACACGCAGAGATCATTGCTGCACTGAATGTTAACACAAAACACAGTGGAAATGGAAAAAAAAAAAGATTCCAGTTAACCTGTCTAGTATAAGAAAATAATTTTCAATAAAACAATTGTCAATATTAAAAGCCACTGAATAAGAAAATTCAGTGTGTGAGGGAGAGAAATGCAGCTGGAGTCCAGTGTGGCTCCTTGGATGTCGCTCTGAACCCACCGCTCCAGGGAGCTCCTGTGTCGTCCTCTACATGTTTTGACTGTCAAACTCTCATGTCTGATGTCAGGAGTGTCAATTTACGCAGCGATGGAACAATGTTCACATCTGAGAGTGTGTGTGACACAGCGCTGCAGGAGCTCAGAAGGAACTGATGGAGCAGACACATTAGATTATGTGAGAAAATAATATTAGGTTTAAAGTTTATTAAACAGCATTTTTATTTGTTTGTTTCGTTTTCTACATTATTGAATGTTTGTGCAGCAGACAGAGAAGTCCATCTGCCTCCAATATACCCTCTTTTAAAGTCATTTTGTGCTTCTGTGCACTCACCTCTCCACGTTGAACGAGCGAAATGTTCATTTAAATAGGGCAGTTTCAACTACGTCTATACACGCAGCTAATAGTGCCGCAATGTTAGTGAATTCCCAACAGCAGGTGAAGACACAGCGCCACAAAAGGATTTAGGGATGCACCAGGTTTACCATGCACCCTTTATTTCAGATCTTAGTAAATCCGCCCCTAAATCAGAAGAATGCTCTAATTGGATTACTGGCTCAGATGGCAGGATGATTTATAGGGTTAATGGAAACACCAAAAGGGTATTTCAATAATTCATTGCAACGATTGTAGAAACTAATAAAACTTCTCCGCCTGCCTTCACGCCAGTGGTCGCCTTTACATTATCTTGCTCTGTTTTGGAAATTCAGGATGAGAATTAGATATGTACAACAGTTGTTAGCCTTTGTGCCGTATTTCATTCTGGGTACAAATCGGCAAAACACAGTATCACTTAAACGCAATGTAGCGTGGTGTGAAAAAGCAGCAGAAAGTTTTTCAGTTCTTCAGTTGCTTTCAAAGTTACTGATAATGCTGTAAACACAAGACTGAAGCAGATACAGTGGACATCATTCAAGGAGTTGCTGACACTCCAAACGTACTCAGGAAATCCTTGTTTAAAACAGACCAAATAGCTGATGTGAAAATTCCTTTAAACTGTGTTACATTCCAACGACAAAAACTGAAAAAAGTATTTGCGTATTCTTAGTTTCCTTTCAAATTAACCTTTGCAGGATTCTCTTACTACCACAACCAGGCAGACTCGAGGAATTCTCTAACAACTGTTTTGAGTAGGATTATGATTGGATGTCAAAAAGCAGTGTGATGCTGCACTGAAATACTGAAATAAAGTGGTACCTACAGGAAGAGCACAAACAGTCCTCTAATATATAAGGTTAGTTTTTTGTTCATTTTTAGTGAAATGATACGATGGACCTTAACCATGCTTTCAATTAACTTTAACTCTGAACATATTAACATACTGACTCTAAGTATGCCCTTCTCAATTCAATAGGAATCTAAAAATTAAACAAACCATAAAAATCTGGTGTGTAGTAGATCATGCGGTTTCTTTTTTTTTTTTTACTGACACCCCATCCTATCGCAACACCACTCGTACACTCAACGATACATCTTGTAATATTGCAATATCTTGTAGCGCGAGATATCGTCCCACCCTTAATTTCATTCTTAAATTTGGCTCAAAAGAGGTATTTACCTGTTTGGCCCATTTGTTCAAAAGGTATCATCTGGATCAAAACTATCCAGATTTTGAAATCCCTTTTTTTGCCATCCAGGATTAGGCAATCAATCTTAATTTCATCCCATTTGGATAAGTTGGATCCAGTCTGATCCAAGTCCAAACCTTTTAGGATTACAAAATCTGGGAAATAAGTTCTCTAAATTAGACTGAATTTCACACTGAAGGCTACTAGACGTGTTTAAAAACTGCGTGGTATAAAGCCAGCATAGAGTCACTCAAACAGTAATTATTTTAAAAATAAAAAATAAAATAGAAAAACCTTTACTAGTATATTATCTTTTGACCAGCCAGACTATATCTGCCCCATAAAAAAGAAAAGAAAAGAGCAAAAAATATATTCCACATTTTTCAAACAATTTTTCTTCTTCTGTGGAATTAATTGTGTCCTCTCAGAATGAGAGAGCTTCTGGACATGTAGTAATGAATGCCATTGTCAGAAACTATGTTTGAACAATGATTTTTGGATGTTTCTGTAAACATCAAGTTTCCAATTAGAGTTAGAATTGAATATTGTTTATTTTGACAGCTTAGTGTGAACTGCTCTACATTCAACTCTATGCTTTAAAAATCAGTTGAAAAATCATCAATAAATAAATGGATGTCTATTGCATGATAAATATAATTTATTTGACCAGTTTGAATTTAATTTAAATCACATTTTGTCCCTGAAGCCTACCCTAAATTCAACACACTGCTGGGTTCAGAATAATCCTGATTTTTGGGGGGATCAGAGTTATCCAAATCCTACTAAAAAAGTTTTGAACAACACAAATTGAGGGTTTGGTCTGGATTTAAACCAAGATTGGATTACGTGATCTAATCCGATCTCAGAACCTGATTTTAGTTTTGAACCCATTTTCAATATTTGATCCAATCCTTTATCCAAAATCTGGCTCTTTCAAATGAGGACACAGTAATTACACCACAGGAGGCACTGAAGGCACTTTTAAAGTCCTACAAATACATTAAAGTATGTAAATGTTTTATAATTCTCTACAAGGGGGACTGTAGTTCCTGGAAAGATGGTTCCTACGATTTAAAGGACGAGTCGACCACCTTCGCTTTCTTTTCCGTTTCAGTAGTAACAAACGACAACAAATTTCCTCTTCTTCGAGGAGAAATAGGAAAAGTAGACGCATAGTCTAGCCGTCGCCGCCATGTTGTAAACAACGGCTACTTCTTCTACTCTCCTTTCGTACCGTGGTTGGCGTGTGTTTGTAATACAATGCCCCCTGCAGTTTGGTAGCGGAAGCCGCACAAAGTATAAATGCAACATGCGTTGTTTCATGCGGGTTCCATGTGTCTCATTTCCGCGCAGCACGTTGATGCGTCAAACATAAAACAGCCTTTACACAGACCACAAACAAAGGACTGGATGGTTTTAATTCACATTCTGTGTGCCGGTGGACACTCAAGTTACCTCATATGTGATCAAAAAAACTGCAAACATTCATTTTTCATAATATGAATTTCAAACATTGTGGGGCAACATTTGTAAATAGAGGTGGATGATCTATTTCGGAAAATCTACAAATCACAGTTTTAGTTTAGCAGTAACATGCCATAGTTATAGCACAAATACTTGACTGAAAAATTTATTAAAATGCTTAATTATCTGACTTCGGTTTTAGATTTTATCTGATACCAATTTTGATACACAAAGGTGTAAACAAAGAAAAATTAAAAAACAAAAGGAAACTATTGAAGTGAATACAAGAACTTCATTTTGTATTTTAATGAGAGAACCAAGGATATCTATCCATGAATAGGAAAAGGATGCTGAATATACTTACTGGTAATTTTCATTTATTTTATCTCATAATTGGTTTTCAGAGAGTGTTGCGCTTGTTGTTGATAAACTATTAAAAGCTTGAAAAACAGCATTACCCACTGGCATTATTCCAATCATAAATCAGCCTGAATGGATCAAAGAGCGCAGTTCCTCTCACCTCATCTTCATATGAGACTTCATGTGCTCCTTGATCTGTCCTGATGTCTTGAACTCCTTGTCGCAGGTCTTGCAGGAATAAACTTGAACACCTGAGAGCTCCTTGCGGTGCTCCTCCAGGTGCAGAGAGAGCTGGCTCTGAAGGACAAACTCATCTCCACATTCTGCACAAATCAGATTCTGCAGGGGAGAGAGTAAAAACTGTTCAAATAAATATCTGTAATACATACTCTATAAAGCAGGATGCTCGTGTGTGTGTGTGTGTGTGTGTGTGTGTGTGTGTGTGTGTGTGTGTGTGCGTGTGTGTGTGTGTGTGTGTGGGTGTGTGTGTGTGTGTGTGGGGGTGCGTGCGTGCGTGCGTGCGTGCGTGCGTGCGTGCGTGCGTGCGTGCGTGCGTGCGTGCGTGCGTGCGTGCGTGCGTGCGTGCGTGCGTGCGTGCGTGCGTGCGTGTGTGAGGGAACAGGAGATTCACCTCCTCCTTCTCGTGCAGCATGACGTGGGATTTGAGGCTGGCGATCCGTGAGAACCTCTTGTTGCAAACCGGGCAGGTGAAGTTGGAGGTTGTGTGTGTGGACTTGTGCAGTGTGAGGTTGAACTCCACATTAAACGTCTGTGAGCAGTAGTCACATCGGTGAGGCTGAAGGGAACAGTAAAAAAGTTTGTTAGAATGTATACAGTGTTATATTTTATACCATGCACTTTCATACTGATGAACTTTTTTATACCCATGCACTTTTATTCGGATTAACTTTAATACTGATAAACTTTTTATTCCGAAAGACTTTTAACCTACCTTATGTTGTTTTTATGATAACTGTCTGTTTGGCTTGAATATGTGTACTTGAATGTTGTTGGGAGGGGCATGTGCAATTTCGTTTGTACTTTGTACAAGGACAATAAAAGGAATCTCTATACTTTCAAGTTTCCCAAGAAGCATTTCAAACCTACAGCGACAAAAACCGGAAGCACACTGAGGTTAAATATCTCTGTGTGCAGATTCCTGAGCAGGCAGGTGCTCCAAAAAGCAAAGAACATCACTGGTCATCTACATCATGTTCAAGAGATGTTTGCTTTAATGCCCTCTGTGGTAGGATGACCGGGGACAGACGGACTTGAGAGCAGAATTCAGTTTAAACTTTTTCAGTTTATTTATCTTCTTTGGCTGGTGTAACATATTTACAGTGAATCCCCAAAACAGTAAACCAAAAACTGAGCAAACACAAAAGAAAAGGCCATTGGGATGCCAGGCTACATATTACAAATCCTGAACATATCTACTTTACCCTTTGTTTGCTTTGCTGTCAGCTTTATCAGTTCTGAGGGGTATTCCATAAAGCGGGTTATGTTCAAACTGAGTATGTTTGGGCTCAAATGAGGGAAACTCTGAGTATCCCATTCCTAAACGCGAGGTATGTTCTTCTCTGAGTATGTCACCATGGTAACATTGTTCGTGAACTAAACCTGGTCGCTGGCAGGTTTTATCGAAGAAACCCTGGGTTTCTACCTGGCTCCGCCCACCGCTTCTGAACACTTTAATGAACCATAACACTCTCTCTGTGACACATTATTAACGTCACACACCACAGACGTGCTCACATCATTACTAATGTTGTGTTGCTTTACGTTTTTTTTGTTTTTTTTTATAACATTGTGGATACAGAGCATTAAGTGAAAGACACTGAGAGGTTGATCTGCATTAAACGCCGACTGACGTCTGTAGTAAAGTTCCCTGGATACAAACATGTGGAGAATGTAAAGGGGATATGGCCATTAAAATAAATCCACTTTTGTGGCTCTGTGACACTGATCCAGGGAGCGATGGGTCGCGGGTTCGCATCTGCCGTCAGTCTTTTTTTTTTTAACATATTTTTGGGACGTTGAGATGACTGGCGACAATATTACAATAAAAATCAATATAAATGATGCGATATGAAGCGGCAGTCACTGTCTTTATAGCCAGTGTAACGGGAGGGCACTCTATGCAGCCATCCTATGCTGTTGCCATGTCTCTCCAGATACATTTTATTCATATTATTCCCGCTCGTCACGTCACTGAAGTGATAAAGTGACCAAAAACGCTTAACTAATCACGAGTGATTTAAGCCACTATAGTCACTGAAGTGGCGTTCTTAGTGAACGCACCTTTAGAAAAGGCTCATATTCCTGAAACACCGCTTACTTCAAGCATCCATAAAAATAAATGTTAATTCATTCACCTACAATGCTTTAAAAATCCATAACAAACCAAAATTACACAAATACCCCTGTACAAATGGTTTGTCCCAACACCAGCCTACCAAACACCCCTATTTACATGACTTGGTTTAGTCCTTCTGGTTTCCTGCAAAGCTAGAAGTGCTGCTGTCAAAATGGAGGCAAGTAACCTGCTAACAAACAAACAAACACAAATGCTGGTAGGCCTTTCCCTGCACAGTGGAAGTTGTTTGACTGGTAACATGGTTATTGAAGAGGGTGCACAAGCATAATCAAACCAGTAACCAGAACAATGATAACAGCCAGATGAAGGGAATGATGATGGCAGTAGCATAAAGTTAACAGATGTTAAGCTGCCAGCATTAGCTGACTGTGCTCACTACCTATAGAGTGAGCGTCACGGCTCACTCCGTGACATCCCCCCTCCCCTTCTGGAAAGCCCCCTGTGGCACGCTGAAGAGAAAGTCTGCAATGCAATTCAATTTCCCAGAACGGTACAGCACCTGAAAGTCTAAAGGCTGTATAGCCAAGAACCACCTGGTTATATGTGCGTGTGTCTCTCATACACTTTAACTATGACAATGCCTTGTGGTCCGTCTCCAACACAGCCCATCAGGTAATACCTGAAAGAGTCCAGGGCCCACTTGATTGCAAGACACTCCTTTTCAATGGTGGAGTAGTTACAATCCCTCGGTAGGAGCTTGCAGCTAATATAAGCCTTGGTGGTAGGTTGCTCTGCAGACATGTTGGCTTCCACCTTGCCCACCGGATGACACCCCGACCCAATATATAGCCATGGTAAGAAGTCTCTTCCCTCGCCAAGGTGCACTTATTGGGGTGGATGGTCAGGCCTGCTTCTTTTATCAAAGACAGGATATGGCCCAGGTATTGTAAATGTTCATCCCAACTGGTACCGTACACAGCAATATCGTTTAAGTAGGCAGCCGCAAAGCCCTCCATGCCCCTGAGGACTGTCCATAAACCGCTGGAAGGTAGCGGGTGCCCCATGCAATCCAAAAGGGAGCATGGTGAACTGGAAATGCCCAAAAGTTGTCCTAAAGGTGGTGAGCTCTTTACTGTCCTCCACCAATGGCACCTGCCAGTACCCTTTGCGTAAGTCCAGCGTGCTCAGGTACTTAGCTTTGCCAAGGTGTTCCACCAGGTCATCCACCCTCGGCATGGGGTAGGGGTCAAACTTTGCCTGGGTGTTGAACGTCCTGAAATCCAGGCAAAAGTGCAGGCCCATCCTTTTTTGGCACCAGAATGATGGGACTGCTCCACTCACTACCCCTCTGATAGGCACTATTTCGCTCCCAGCAGGAAGACAAATAGGTACGCAAAGTCTTTTATTCCTTCCGCCATCAAGCTTTTAAATACTAGTGAGAGGGGCAAATGAGATGTCTCATGCAATTTTTAGGGTTGAATCCATTTTTAATAATCTATTGCCATTATTAAACTTTAACGCAATGTTGAAACTGCTGTAGCTACTTCATGGCTGTGTTTTTGTCCTGCACAGTGACTGACTGATAAGATGAAATGTGGATGTGTGTGTGATGTTCTGTCTCTTGCTGCAACCCAACCCACTACTGCGAACTGAATAGCCCCTCAGGTATAAATAAAGTATTCTGAATCTGAGTCTCCAAATTTGAAAGTTCTGAAAGCATTTTAAGCGAGGAAGAGACCAAGTAGAATATCAACATGTGGTAATTTCATCCATAAAACTCACGGAAACACGTGGGTGCATGTGTCAAACTCAAAACCATCTTCTCACCTGCAGCGCGGCGTGAGAGAGAGAGAGAGAGAGAGAGAGAGGTGCACTCTGTGGGACGGGACGAAGCTCTCAGCCGCTCCGTCCAAAATAAGGTCACCCATACGCACTCGTGCGGATGCGACCAGATAAAATTTTCACTCGCACACTGAAAACATAGTCGCATATGCGACCATTTTGGTCGCAGTCTCGAGCCCTGTAGTAACCGTTATATTGCCTTTCCTTTGACATGATTTGACGTGTTTGTGACCCAATGCGATGCAGTGGTAGGACAAAACAGTGGACTATCACCTTGAATGGACAATTCCTGTAATCAATAGTGGAGAGGAGGAGGAAAGAGCAACGTAGCAGCTCCGGTGAGTGTTTGAAACAGCTCAAACAGCTGACTAACTTTGCTCTGATGTGATGAACACACACCTTGGAGCAGCTTTTGTCAGACTCACAATCACAATAACCGCTTAAATAGCCATGTGTTTTACTGTAATGTGCAGTTTTTTGGCTGAAAACAATTACAAGAGTGTGTGGATAGCAAAAGAAAATTGCTATTGTAATAAAGCTGTCGTGTGGAGTCAGCGTCTACAGACACGCCCACTCTGCTTATGCATGAAGGCCCTAAAACAGCGTGGTTTTAGAAGCGTCATTAAACTGACTTTTCATAGGGCTAAAACCCTGGAAAACAGGCGAGTTTGGGAAAATAAACCTCTAATACTATGTTGTTGGGGTTCTTAGAAAAAATGGAGATGGGTGAAAAATAGCATAATACTGGACCTTTAATAAGATTGAAATACTTTTGAATCAAATCAAAGGGTCAATTCTGGTGTGCAGAGACACACTGTTGCGAAAATACTTTGATACAAAGATGGAAACAAGAATCTTGCTCAAGCCGAACAAGGACCAAAGGATTCAGGAAATAATTGAAGACGTGTCCTTGACATGGGGAGTACTTTTGATTTCTTAAATGTTGAAGGAAAAAATGGATCAAATGTGAAAGTTAAAAAGTAGCTGGAGAATATTGCATCATTCTAAGCACATAGCCCTGGTAGTAGGCCATTGTTTATTTGTTTATTAAGATGTTAACTTAAGATGCTCGGTGCGTGAAATAATCCCAGGGTTTCTATAGTCTTGACTGGGTTCAGGTGAACAATGGATTTGTTTGTGTTTTGTTTTTTGTTTTGTTTTTTTAATCACAAATAGAAATGAAATAAAGGCTTGGAACTTTGCACTCTATATGTCATGAGTCTATATCATATAGAGGTTTCACTTCCTGAAATGAATGACAAAAACCATTACACTTTTTCAAGATATCCCAATTTTGTGAAATTATTGTGAAATTGTGAGTTCAAGCCTCAACTGATATAAAATGCACATTAGAATGCCACCTTTTTTTTTTTTTTTTGCCCCATTTTGTCGAAAATTGCCTTGCCCTGAACATTGCTGCACAGAAGCTATAATTTTATATTAGAATGGGTCCAGGACACACTCTAGCAAATGCATTACTAGACCTTAGCAATAATCTAGCCCAAAAAAAAATTCCATCTATTCCTCCATCACTCTATCTAGGTATCCTAGTTGTCCCTTTACATAAAAATAAATATAGTTGGTTTGAACACAAGTTACTGTTCTTTCCAAGGTTGTTCTCCAAAAATCTCTATGTTGAGATTGAATAATTTTCGTTAATATATAGTATCAAAAAAATGTAGGGACCCCTGTGAGGAATTTCATGTTTGATTACATACAATACATTTGCAAACAGCACCAATGACAAGCAGTTATTACATAAATATGCTCAGAAATGTGTGAGTGAAAAACTAAACCAAAGGCTGGTTGAAACTCCCAGCATGCACCAGGCTGCTGGTAACAGTCCATTCTAGAAGCTTTGGTAGGAGGTGTGATCGGCACAATAACCTGCCCTGTCAATGGCAGCCAATCAAATTTCTGCATTGGGTCGAAAAATCATGGGAGCTGAAAAATTCAGGACATCTCACGCTCTGATGTTAAAACACCAGCTTAGCCCAAATCCACCCACGGCTGGGACACGATCACTCAGTGCAACAGCTGAGTTTAATGTTGGATAGTGTCTTTAATTTACGTACAGGAGCTAAAATTAAAGTAGAAGAAACTCAAGAGCATCCTCCCCAAAAACATAACTTATCATAATCTTATAATAATTTCATACACTTGTCTCCGTGCCAAATAGCACATACCACGTTCCCAAGAATGAAGTGAAATGACTCGGTTCCATCGAGTAAAACAAATGACATTGTGGGATGTAAAAACATAATCTACGTTGAATTGCCTTTGAAACGATATATATCACACGTCTATGTTCCGAAAAAATTAAAATTACCCTTTGAAAAAGGTCTCAGAGAGGCTCTTGACATCCGCTCATAGAATATCCATGTCAAATTACAGCCCAATTCAACGAGCACTAATGGAGTAGTAGTCATTTGAAAAATGGGGCGCATATGGAGTAATGGGCCCCATTCATATAATGGTGTGTGTCATGATTCGGTACCATCAATATTTGACTCACAAATCAATGAGAAAAAGACTTTAATAGAAGTTGTCTAAAAAGAAAGGTGTCAATCAAATTGTGCAAGGCATGTATAAAAATGCTGACACATGTAATGATGACAATTTAATATCAGATTTTTTTAAAAGTATCCAGATAAAAACTCTCCCTGAATCATTAGCAACACAATTAGATGAACCAATCCAAGAACAGGAAGTTAAACAGGTGATATCAAATTTAAAAAGTAATAAAAGCCCAGGCCCTGATGGCTTCATTAACGAATTTTATAAACTATTTAAGGAAAAGGTCCCCCCCCTATTGTTAAAGGCTTACCAACATGCATTGCAAACCAAATTAATGGCACCTTCCTGGAATGATGTTGCAATTGTTGTAATACATAAGGAGGGAAAAGATTCCACAAATTGCCAATCATACGGACCAATATCATTACTTAACACTGATTTACGTATTCTTACAGCAATATTAGCCAAACGTCTCAGTAAAATTATTACAGAAGTCATAAACCCGGACCAAACGGGGTTCATGACAGGAAGGCACTATGGGGACAATGTTCGTAGGCTTTTGAATTTGATGGCCCATTCAAAAACAAAACAAGAAGAAGCTATGATATTGTCTCTTGATGCCCAAAAAGCATTCGAACGTGTGTCCTGGCAGTACTTAAGACATACACTGAAAAGATTTCAATTTGGCCCAAATTGTATTAACTGGATACAAATTTTATATTCTAACCCATTGGCTGCAGTAAAAGTAAATAGAACAATGTCTAACAGATTCACACTGGAACGTGGCTGTCACCAGGGTTGCTCATTGTCGCCCCTGCTGTTCAATATAAGTATTGAACCTTTAGCACAGTTAATTAGAGACGACAATGATATCCAGGGATTTTCAATAAATGGTCAACAACATAGGTTATCTATTTATGCAGATGACGTACTGCTATATATCTCAAATCCCACAACAAGCTGAGAGGTCAGTTTAGGCTTCCTTCCTCAGATTTCTTTGGATATTTACAATTAAGGAGCTTTTTGACAAAACATAAAGAATGGGAAAAAGTGTTGGAACCATCACCTGTTGAGGCTTTTCTTATAACAGTACAACAAGGTCATCGACCTCCAAAAGTAATAAGCCATTTTTATAAGGAATTTCATAATTTGAATACAAACAATACTTCTAATATATGGGTAAGGTGGGAAGCTGAGATTGGCACCGAAATTAATGAAGAGAGGTGGGACGAAATGTGCTCTGAAGCGCACCTGGTGGAGAGAGTTTAAATGGAAAGTTTTAACAAGATACTTCAGGACACCAGAAATAACTTCAAAAATGAATCCGGTAAATCCTGATACTTGTTGGCGAAATTGTGGTACTAATATTTTCTGGGCTTGTCCAAAGATTGGTCCCTTCTGGAATCATGTTTTCAACCATTTGCTAAAGAGCCACAGATGGCCATTTTGGGTACAATTCCTGATGGGTTTGTAGGAAATAGTAGAAAATATCTGCTAAGAATTTTGCTGACAGCTGCACTCAAATGTATCAGCATTAAATGGCTGCAGTCTGACCAACCTACTTATTCTAATTGGATTGAGAAAGTAAGAGAAATTTATCGGATGGAATAAATTACCTATTCTCTGAGGCTTCAGAAAGAGCTGTTCCTTAAAAGATGGAGTCCCATGTTGGATTTGCTATCCTAAAAAGATGAGCATAGTTTGTGCTTTTGTTTTTATGTTCAGGTTTTTATATATTATTATTATTTTTTTTATCTAATTATTTGTGCAATCCTCTTTTGAATATCTGTATATTGCCATGCACTTATAAAGTGTAATAAATATGATTGTATTGTACAATGTTATAAAACTTGTACAAGGCATAATCGTAATCTACGTTGAATTACCTTTGAAAGAATATATCACACAACTATGTTCCTATAAATTTGGAAATGACCGCAAATGGGGGCTCCGAGCGTCTCATCATATTCATTCATACCAAACTGCATACTGATCTGATGAGTAGTAGTCATTTGAAAAATGGGGCCCTCGGGGTCCCCCTGGCGCCCCCGTGACATTGGTATGTGTCAATGATTCGGTACCACCAACCGTTGTAATATTTGACTCGCAAATGAATGAGAAATCAATTTTAATTTTTTTTTCAAATCAAAAATCAGGCTCTGAGCATCTGTGCCCAATCCATTCACAAATAACATAGGAGTAGCGATTTTAAAAGAAGAAGGAGAAAAAGAAGAAAAAGAAAAAGAAGGAGGAGAAGGAGAAGGAGAAGGAGAAGGAGAAGGAGAAGGAGAAGAAGAAGAAGAAGAAGAAGAAGAAGAAGAAGAAGAAGAAGAAGAAGAAGAAGAAGAAGAAGAAGAAGAGAAGAAGAAGAAGAAGAAGAAGAAGAAGAAGAAGAAGAAGGAGGAGGAGGAAGAAGAAGAAGAAGAAGAAGAAGAAGAAGAAGAAGGTGAGAGGCATTTTGAGTCCGGTATTTTTGTTTTAAAAGTGAACGGACACGAGTTTTATTTTGTTTATTGGATTGGGTTAGGGTTAGGATTAGGGTTATAATCTCAGTACAGAGGTAAACTCAGTATGTGACACCGCCCTAAAAAAGTGCAACAGAAAACATTCAATAACTTAAAAATCACTAAGAACATTAAAATCAGCAGTAAAAACATTTAAAATCAGCCACCCACCTTATCATTGGCCTCATGCTCCCGCAGGTGCTTCTGCTGCTGGCTTTCTGTGGTGAACACATGGGAGCAGATCGTGCACTTCTTCTCCTTGAGGTCTTCATCTCTCAGACTTTCAGCTGTCCTCTCACCAGCATCCACACCTACAGAAAACAACACGATGCCAGATGTGATAATCTGTATACAAGTTTGTAAAAAAAAAAAAAAAAAGAGGAAAGATGATGATAACCTTAGAAAACCAAATGAACCACATTATTGTAAATTAATACCCTTTTTTTTCCATGCAGAGTTGAGAACTTGAGACGTGGACCAGCACAATGACACTGGTAAGGACAAGCTAATGTCAGAAACACAAATATAGCTACAACAAGAATTATTATAACTAATAATTATTACTGTGCTTCCAAAATCTTATATTGATTTTAAATACAAATTCTAACTAAATGAAATATTCAGTAATTATAAATAATAATTAAGGGTGTCCTGATATAACTTTTTCTCTTCTGACTTGATACCAATACTGCACTCTTTCTTGAGAATTGTCCATACATAATATTATTACTTAATTAGTTATGGTGGAATTGTAGAAAAGGCTTGATCAGGGGATATTACTCAAACAGAGAGCAATAGTCAGCAACAGATATGTCTATGTATCAACCATTTTCTATTTAACCAATGGGTTACATGAATTTTTTATTTTTATTTTTATTTATTTATTCAGTTCATTTCCGACATGGTTGCATTCACAGAAATTCATTTGACATTCAGAGCAAAATCACATCATTGTTTTTTTTTTTGTCCTTTTTCATGCCGGAAAGGGCGACGGAAAAAAGCATTATGCTTATCCAGATCCGTCCCCTAATTTGAACACAGATAATTTTACATCCAACCTCGTTTCTTCCCTTTTTTTTTTTTTTTTTTTGTCCTTTTTTTTTTCTTTTGTGATGTGTTCTCGTCTGCAGTCATTTTTCCTGTTGTTACTCCTCTTCACAGTCTTTTTCCTCCGTATTTCCACGAGCTTTCTTTTCCAGTCATTGTTTACGTTCCTCCAACTCTCCAACGTTCAATGAAGAGTTGACTTGAGATCTGTATGCATGTAGAAATGTACTCCTCGTTTTCTCCTTAAATCGTTTCAGATTAATGGACTGTTGTGTCTCTTCGTCAAGGCTGTTCCAGAGGTTCATGGCTCTATACACAGTACTATGTTTGCCAACGTTTGATTTGACCCTGTTTGGTCTAAACACATTATTATGTCTGAATTCATAGGGATTTTGATTGTATGTGAAACGTTTTTGTATTCGATGTGGTAGTTTTTTTGATGAAGCCCTAAATGCGTGTATTTGTGTGTTGTAGTTTATTATTTCTTGCAGTTTTAGGTATTTTGACTTCTCAAATAAATCATTTTTGAATTTTAACTTTAAATATCAGAACACACAACCATTATATGAAATAAATAAATAAATAATAAATCAGAAGACCCTGAAAAATAAACTCATTAAATCCAATAAAAACAATCTATATTATATTACTTATGTTTATATATTATTATATTTATTTGTTTGTTTGGGTTTTATTTTTTATTTTTTTACTGATAATGGACTGATATTCTATATCAATGTCAGATGGTGACACACTTAATATTATTAAAAATAATATTGTTACTATTATTAGACAATTAACAAGATATTTTTCTAAATAGACACTTTTTTTGATTGTCTGGGGAACAATTATTAATAGAAAAGAAAAAAATAGAACAGCAACAATAGAATAGCACACAGTAAGAACAAAATAAGAAATACCAACGTAGGATAATAGTGCAAATATACGACTGTTGGACATAAATAAATAAAAAATGCAAATAAAATAAATCAAAACTAGCAACTAGATAATGCATAAAGCAGCAAAATATAGTGAGTATTATGAAGGACATTTTAGCTGAGCTGATGTGACACAAGCTCTGGGTCAGTTTCATTTGCATTATGCACAAAAATTATATTTTTAACACTTTAATAGTTCCTATTTCCATTAAATTTCCCAGCTATTTTAACGCAGCGTTACCACAGCGCCACCTAGTGACGAGTCACCTCTAATTATGACAATCATTTTTTTAAAAGATAAATAAAAATTAAAAAAAAGACATTAACAAGACAGACTCAAATAGATTTCATATGTCTACAGTAAATAAATTACCACAAACCCACATAGGTGAACACTTACTAATTTCCAGTAACATAATGTAGCATATAAATATTTAAATTTATCACATTAGGGTTAAATAAAGGGTGAACCTTTTGTGATGAATGCAATTTAATAATCACCATGGCAACTTGTCACTGTCACAAAACCCTGTTGTTTTGACCATCCTGAGTGGAGTTCAAGTTATTTAATTATTGTGGGTTTGTGGTAATGTTAAGACGCTCACATTTATCCGTTAGTGTTCTCGTTTAGCCACCGAGCTAGGATCCGTTTTTCGGTGTATCATTCCAAAGGTGGCATAAATAAAGATTCGGTTCTAATAAATACGATGTGGTGATGTAGTAAAATACTGCTGAACAACTCACTATCTGCGGCTTGGTGCTTCTAAACAATGGACAGCATTTTTTGACGTGTTAGCACGGAGCTAGTAATAGCAATGTACGCTAGTTAGCAATAACAAGCTAACAACAAATGACTTATTAAGGCACTTTAAGTGATAACTGAGCGCTCTAAGTGACGCTCAGCAGCGGTGTCGCTCCGCTGCCCGCGGACACCAATTTAGACTGGAAGCCAATAAGAACAGGCACCCGAACGTTATTAATATCATTCCGCCTGAATCACTACTTCGCCGTACAAAGCAGAGCCCACCCGCAATACTATATCCGGGGACTATATACACTACATTCAAGTGGCAATATATCCACCACGGAGATGTTTCACGCACGCATACCGGGTTATTTGGAAAGCCCATAATTCGTGTGTTTTATTCTTTGCATAATGGGACTTGTTACCTGTTTCGTCGTTGCTTTTAACTCTCAGTTTGCGAGGTCGGCCCCGCGGCATAGTTCCAGTACTCAGGGCGGGTGTGCTGTGAACGCTCTGCTTTTCAAAATGGCGACTCTGTCATCATCAGCAGCAGCAGCAGCAGAACCAGCAGATACACACAGAAGCACGGACAAGGGAGACATCTACTGTTTGTTTGACTGTATAATACATGTAAACGACAGTTTCTGGAACAAATGTAACACTGACAGCTTAAATAGGAAGACAGAGGCTAGTTATATGAGTGAATCCCTAAATCATGTGCAGTGTTATCTTTCAAAATGTGTCATTTTGCACTATATCAGCAAGCTACTTTTTTTTTTTTTTTTTTTTTTTTTTAATAAATAAAGTGCAATCGTCTCTTTTGTTATTGAAATAAGTCAACTTTTCTTAACCAAAGAAAATCATTTTTCATTTTTTTTTTTTTTTAATGTACCTTATTCCTGGATGCACTAGCTAGAAACCCTGAATCACAGTCAACTAAACTGCAAGACTTTCAGTAAGAAATATTTGGTTATAAATACATATCATCAGAGGTGTAAAGAATACTGATATTTTACTCAAGTAGAAGTATTGTTACTTGATTGAAATTGTACTCAAGTACAAGTAAGTCCTACATAAAATACTCTAGTACATGTAAATAGTTGCTCAATATAACAGTAGGCAGTGGCTATCCATACAGTTGCCATATCAATATATCGACATTCTGTTCGTACGCAGCGCCTCTGTTTGGCCAGTTCAGGTCATGTGATAATTCAGTCATTGGTCAGTTTTGGTCGCATGACTGATTTTCCACAAAGGCATGCGGATAAAATAAAAGGTTTGTCAAAATGTACAATTATTTTTTTCAATAAAATAACACAAATTAATTCAATTCAAAGTAAAAATAAAAATGATCAGGCTCTAAGTATAGCTACATTTATGAACAGTGCCATGCCAAATGTGCCATGTGAGTAAAAACCCCAACCTGAACCAAAGAAAGTGGCTGGGTGTTGATCAGAAATGGCACGACTAAGAACATATAGATTATTTGATCGTTGTCTGTTGATAATTTTAAATCAAAATATATGAATTTACTCAGTAACGGTTGGGTGTAGAAATATAATGAATGACTTTACTTTTTTATGAAGTACATAATAACTCAAAAACTATCAGTACCCATAAAAGCAAGTCAAGTACAGTAATGTGAGTACTAGTAATATGTTGCTTTCACCAGTGCATAGGATCAATGCTTTTCTTTTGGCTTGGTGGGTCAGATTGGATAGTACCTAGAACTGGCTGCTTGACATAGATGAGCCAGTTTCTTTATTCATATCTGGCCCATGGAACATGGTGGATGGCTAAAAAAAAAGAAAACCATGAAAAAACCCAGATCAAACGACTGTTTATTCCTACCTACAATAGGTCTGTTTACTGCATTAGTAATATGTCTACCCTACACAAGTTGTAAGTCTCATTCTTAGGAATCAACTACACTGTTCAAAATCTTTTGATAAAACAAGAGAAATGGGCAACATTGAAAACAGTATAGACAAATTGATCGGCTTAGAAAACTTAGTGATGCAGACAAAAGACACAAAACAAAAGCTCAGTTTACTTTGAACCAGGAAGATGTCCAGCATTTACCTCAGGCAGTGGCTATTTGTACGGTTGCTGTATCAATATACCAACATTCTATTCATACGCAGTGCCCCTCATTGGCCAGTTTAGGTCACGTGACTAAGACTAAACCTAACCCTAACCTTAACCGTAAAAATTGTTGCGATATAGGATTATAACCTAACCCTTACCCTACGTACGTGTACTTCGGTAAACATACCAATAGCACCGGGGGTTGACCATACGGCAACCGTACGAATAGACACTTTCTTTACTTAACTCAGAACTGACAGAAATTAATTGGACTCAAGCAGGCCTACATGCTCTGTCTAGCTTACCCAGAAATGGTCATTATAAATGGGTTAAGGTTAAAACATTTATCTGAAAAATTTGCAGAAGTTGACCCCTGAGCCTTTTAGGTACAAAAATGGTGCGTTTAAGTCTACCTGGTGGCCTATTAGCATGAAGCTGTATATTGACCTGTCCACTTTGTATCCTGCCTAGAGCCCTGACTCAGCTGGAATTTACCTAAGGAATAGAATGAGAGGGTAAAGTGAAAGAGTTGCAACATTAATGTTTGTTTTATGGAAAGTCGTTAGTGAGTCGTTTGATATCATTAATATCAACCATAGTTAAGCTCTACCAGTAGTCAAATTTAAAAGAAAGTGTCTATTTGTACTTTTGCCATACGGACAACCCCTGGTGCTATTGGTACGATTACCAAAGTACAAGTACGTAGCATCTTAGGGTTAGGGATATATATCACAACAATTTTTATGTTTAGGGTTTGGGTTTGGGTTAGTCTTAGTCACGTGACCTAAACTGGCCAATGACTGACCTATCACGTGACCTAAACTGGCCAAATATGGGCGCTGCGTACGGATAGAATGTCGGTATATTGATACGGCAATCGTACGGATTGCCACTGCCAATTCAAAATACATATACTTCATTTTGGTTCACTAGTGCATGAGTAGACTTAGTGAAGCAAAATGTGTCACTACTACCGCTACTAGTAGAATGAAAATATGTTCACTAGTATGCCTACTACTATGCCCTGGCCTATATCTTATTAACGGGGCAGGAAAAAGCTCATTCAAGCATTCAGAATTAGTACAACCAATCAGGGAGCTGGATTTGGTTTTAATCCCTCCTACTGAATTTGCATTTGGTCTACTCATACTACCCTACTTGTGAATATTTTGGCTTTACTAGTACTACTGGTAGACTAAATACAGTCTACTTGTTTACTGGTACTGCAAGTGAGATATAGTAGTATTACTATTAAACAATATTTGTAAAGCCATTTGAGCATAAGTTTGATATAATTGATATCAACCATAAATGAGCTCTACTAGTAGTTACATTTGGAGTACATGTAGGCTACTTGTACACTTTACTAGTGAAGCAAAACTTGCCACCAGTACTACTAGTAAGCTTTATATGCTAATAAGGGAGCGGGGGGAAAATGAAATTTAGGCTTCCACTGTCTTTAGAAAAATGTGATTACTAGCGAATCTTTTGGCTATACTAGTAAACTAAAAACAGACTATTAGAACTACGAGTGAGATTTTCTTACTACTAAAGGTTTTTGGCACACGTGTGCACGAGTCGATCTTACTAGTAAAGCAAAATTGTTAAAAGTGGGACAATATAAGAATTCACGAGACGGGACAATATACGATACTGGGCAAACAATGGAAAGAGAAAAAAACACAAAAAATGCTGTTTGAAAGATTATTTACTAATAATAATGTATTTGACTAACTCTGCATTTATTTGTAAATACAGTGATTATGAGCTTTTCAACTAAAGTGAACTTAAAATTCCTTTTTAAAGTCCACAAAAGGTCCACTAATAGATGTGTTACTGGATTAACAATTCAAGCCATTCTAAATTAAAAACCAAATCATGACATTCTTTAAAAAATATACCAGTTTACACAGGCTAGAATTAAGATATGGACATGTTCTTTTTCAACAATATTAGCATGTCATTTTACTATCGTGATATCAGCCCACCCTTAAAAGTTGTCTACTAGTAGACAATTTTGTGTTACTAGAATTACTAGTAATCCTTTGAATTTTTTATATAGTACCATATTTTAGGTCTATTAGCAGTGTTGACAAGTAAAAAAGTACAAAATACTTTGTATTATACTTGCACAATACTTTGTATTGTATTATAATACTGGTATCTGTACTTTACGTGAGTATTTAATTTTTTGGCAACTTTTTACTTTTACTCGTTACTTTTCTCAACAAATATCTGTACTTTCTACTTCTTACATCTTGGTAGTTTGAGCTTTTTTTTATGTGAGGCAGGTTCCTTAGCTACAAACATACAGCCTAGAACTATGTTGAGAGAAAAGCTTTTAGTTGTGGCCCTCAAAGAGATTTCAGTAACAGTCCAGTTTAAAAAGAGACTTAGTATGTGAAGATCTGAGCACACCAGCAGAGGGCACCAGCAAGTTATGAAAGGCCTCGTTCTTAAAGGGCCAGTGAAGCTGCACATGTCAGCATGCTGAATCATGGTAACATAATCAAGTGCTTTAAATTAGGCTTGGAAGAAATTCCAATCTCCATTAACAACAATACAGTAGGTCCAGATGTATGGGCACCCCAGTGTTTTCAAAAAATCACGATGAAATGTGCAATCTGGATGAAACTTAATGGAGTCGATGAGGAACCAACCCTACAAAACGATCAGTCAGTTACAAACCGAGATGGGAATTTTTGAATTTTCGCCAATATTGAAAGACAGTGATTTTTTTATTTTTGAAACTGATCCACAATCAGTGTATTGACCCAGATCCTCCTCCAAAATTTAATGGAATCTTCCATGATGGATTTTGACAAAATTTTAACCAAAGATGGACCTTGCACTAAATACTTGATGTAATCCTGTTAACAGACAAACACGCAAATAAATAAATGCTGGAGGTAATTGGCAGAGGTAATGCTGTCTCCTGGTAAAAATCCTACCTCACTGGTCACGTTGACATGGGAGCTTTAATTCCTCTTTAAAGCGGAATAAAAGTTATTCATTTCCCCAGGCCTAACAAATGCTCTGTCTCAATGTGTGGAAATGAATGTGATCGTTGTTTCACGCATCAAACTTGACTTAAACATGTGTTTTGTATTTTTTGTAGTTACGTATAACTCTTCACCTGTACAACAACCCCAATAGCTTCTCTAACTTGGTCAAACAACTTGTAAAAAATTACAACAAGTTTAATTGGTTCAGTCAGTGCAGTGAAGAATGTAAAATTAAATAAAAATAAAAGAATAAATTAGCTGAATACGAGAAGAAAAAACATTGATTTAGTGCAAATAGGAATTAAACATCCTTTACTATCTTAAAGTTAATAAACCAACGGCGTCTCTAGCTTGGTTAAAAAATAATCCAAAAAAATCTGAAATAGTCCAAATTTGTCTATTTTTTTCAACACTAGAGGGAGCAGAAAGCCCTTTGGATTCAGACACACTCAAAGTCAGTGACCTGCTCAAGAAGATTTCTAAATGAGTTGTATAATATTGGATATCGGCCAAAAATCCAACATTGTTCATCCCTAACTCATATTGTACGTGGTGGTATCAATACATTCAGTTGAACCTTCACTACTTCTTGTATTTAAAATGTCAATGTCTCCACTAATCAACACCTCTTTGTGATTTAAATAACAGAATCGTTTTTCCATACTGTCAATAAAACTATCCATCTTCGATCCCAGAGGTGGATAAATTACTCAACTTTATCACTTCAGTGAAAGTATCGACAGTCCTTGTCAAAAACTATACCTAAATACAAGTAAAAGTAGCTCAGTAAAAATATTACTTAAGTAGACGTACTGAAATATTTACCAAAATAATCACTTAAGTATTGAAATATTTTAAGAAAACACTGGTGCACAATCTGTTACATGCTGTTTATAGTACATTACAGTGTGTGGTGTTTACTGTAATGATGAACTACCATAACATTTCAGTTTGTGTTTAATAAAACTACATTAAACCAACTGAATCACTATTATTTACAGAATGAACAAAGAGCCATTCAATATAGGCTCAACATGACATAAAAATAAAGATACGTATAAGTTTAGAAAAACTGTACTTATTGACAAAGGCATTAATAGAAAAGTAGAGGAGTAAAAAGTATATTATTTGTCTTTCATATGTATTGGAGTGAAAGTAAGGAGTTTTCCCCCAAAATATTACTCAAGTACAGCTCAGATACTGGAAAATACTACTTAAGTACAGTACATTAGGTACACTGCTAGACTAGAAACCAATGACCTGAGTGAGTCTTTCTCTAGGTTTTGCAGGATTGTTTATTTGTGCACGGTGTATTCTTGAAGATGACTGACAAAGTGAATTGAGCATCACACACACACGTGCACGCACGCACACACACACACACACACACACACACACACACTTCTCATAAATTATAGCTGCTAATTATGCACACAGTGAGCTGAGGGGAAAATGATGACATGCTTTTATATGTTTCTTTTGTCATAGACAGAGAAGTGCATGAGAGAGATGTATCATTTGATCAGTAACTTGCAGTGTTTTTCCTGTTTCTAGTGGCACTGAGGCATATAGTAGCTGTGTTATTTCACTAAAACTGTGCATTGTACATGCATATTAAATACAACAACAATAGTAATTGGAAAAACTTGAATTGTGATTTTCTCAAACTCTCATTTAGATATATCAATACTTGTTCATTTGTATATATACTCTTAAATTACCTGTAATATGCAATGAGCATAAATATAAAATGTATTACTTAAAACCTTGCTGTCTTTTACAAAATGTTAGTCAAACTGAATAAAAGCGCAAATACATTATTTCTGTTATTTTTTCTTCTTCTTTACTTTATTATTAGCACTATAAATAATAAAGGGAAGATTATATATCAGCATTATGGAACAAATTTGTGGTCATACAGTAGCTGTACCGTAAAAAAAATAATTCTCTATAGGATATCATTTTCTTGCAGGCATTTTGAAGTACTTTGACTGTTTTACTAGTGGACAGATTGTGTCTTACGTCATTTTAAATGTATTAAGTTATTCTTATATTCTTATAAAGAATTATTTATATTTTCACTGCTACAGCTGTAGGCAGCAAAGGCTGGCAGACTTACTGTATTAAGTGGAATTTTGTCATTTCACTTAAACTGTGCAATGGACATGCTTCTAAACCACAACAATACTAATTAGAAAAATTAGAATTTTGATTTTCTCAACCTTTCATTGAGACATATCAATACTTGTTCATAACATTTGTATATATACTCCTAAATTTAATTTTGTATGCATAAATATAACATGTATTACTTAAAACCTTGTGATCTTTTGTGAAATGTTAGTCAAACTGAATAAAAGCTTATGTCATTTTATTTTTTTTCTTTACTTTATTATTAACACTACCAATAATAAAGGGAAGATTATGTATCAGCATTATGGAGCATATTTGTGGTTATACAGTAGCTGTACGTCTTAATAAAGTGCAGAGCACGCACGCACACACACACACACACACACACACACACACACACACACACACACACACACACACACACACACACACACACACACACACATCACCAACTGAAAGATGGTCATTTGCTTGTGATGACCGTAGCACTCATATGAAGGATTATTATTTTTCTTTTAGTTTTCTACTCGTAATGTCTTCCCGTACCTATTCTAATGATACTTGAGTTTTTTGATATACTTGAACTTTTATACATAAGGCTGACATTACGCTGTCATTATTCTACACCTTTTTCGCGAGACATCTGCTCTTGACTAAGCAAGGCCGGTCCCCTCCCGTCCACTACTTTTTGGTTTTGTTTTAACAGGTGGTCAAAAATAGTCCAGAAGTGGCAAAAACCAGGCAAGAAAAGAGTGAAAAGTGACTAAAATGGGCCAAAGGTGGTCAAGAGTGGCCAAAAAATGAGCAAATAAAGAGGAACCAGGTGGCAAGTAATGACAAAAGGTGGCTTAAATGGGCAAAATGTGGCACAAAATTGTAAAAAATGTGACAACAATGTGGAAGAAAAAGCTGCAAAATGTAGAGAGAGGAAACAAGTGGTATTCATTGGGCAAAAGTTAGCTTATTTGATGAAAAGTAGCCAAAAAAGTTAAAAGTGGATAAAAGTGTCAAAAAGAATTTGAAAAAAATTACTTTTTGAAAAGGGGTAAAAAAAATAGGAGAAAGGAAAAAGGGGTAAAAAAAAAAGTTTCCCTCTTTTAAGATTTTCTGGGGGAGTAGTAATTAAAATGAAGACATAAAAAGCCACATGTTGAGAATCGCTGATTTAATAACGGTTTCCATAGTAATGATGTAGTGGGCTGGTCTGGACACAAATGCCAGGGCAGAATTGTTGTCCCAGTCCACCCCTGTTTGTATCACATGCAGCCTATAATATAGTGAAAATGGTTGAAAGCTTCAGCTATTTTTCATTCCTACAGGTGAAGAGCCGTGACTCTTGCCTTCATTTTTCTTTGTTTCCTAAAGGGGGAAGTCAGCCTCTGGGCTCGTGGTGAATACGCAGCCAACCAACTGCATGTCCATTGTGTGAGAACATCTGCTCCTCTCAGGCCTCTCGTGGCAGTGTATAGGCTGTGCACCCATCTCATGTTTGAAAACAAAGACTGGACATCTCGCTGACCTTGTGGGATCATTCCACCACCGCTCTGTCCTCCTTCACACTCTGCACTTTCCTGTCTCTCATTCCAAGTGGAGCTGAGAGTGATCAATCATTAGAATTGTCCTGGGATTGTCAGGAGGCCATGCCTCTCCCGAAGATGTGCTGAAATCATGGGGTGGAAAAGAGAAGAAGACATGCTGAGCAGGTCTGGTGCTGTTGTTGAGTCCCATCACTGTTTTTGTCATTCATGCTAACAAGCCTCACCAACTACAGTGATACGGCCTGCACCACACGTTTCCAGTAGCGACTGGGCGAGACATGAGTCAGACTGGGAAATGCAGCGCACTTTGCAGATGAAGTCTCCTGTAAGAAAAAAAAAACCCTCCTGCGTAATTAATGATTAATTCCTTTGATTAGTTAATGTCTGATGCATTTACTGTCATCACGCTACATTCACTGTGTTGTTGCAAAATGCCTTCTTATAAGCAGCACCAGAGTTGGGATCAATTACATTTTTCAATTACAATTAAGTTTTCAATTATCCATTTTCAATTACAATTCAATTATGAGTATGGGGACTGTAATTTTATTACGATTTACAATTACATTACAATTATAATTTTTCCCCTGAAAGTCAATTACAATTATTTTCTCAGTTTCTAAAGTTTAATTACAATTTTACTAATTTGTATCAGGGCTGGGTTCAATTACATTTTTCAGTCACAATTATGTTTTTATTAATTATCCATGTTCAATTACAATTTAATCACGAGTAGGGTGACTGTAATTTTATTCCAATTTACAATTAAATTACAATTATAATTTTTCCCCTGAAAGTCAATTACAATTATTAAAATGCAATTACAATTTTATTAACTTTAATCAATTACAATTATGTTTTTTTTAATTACCCATGTTCAATTACAATTTAATTACAATTACAGTTATCATCATTTTTAAATTTTTACATACAATTACAATTAATCACAATTACTGAGCCTGAATTAATCAACCTAATAAAAGTTAGCTTTTCATTTGTGTTAGCTTTCTGTTAGCATCTCTTATGATAACTGGTCCTAAATCAGCTGTAAAATACATTAAAAACAAATATCTATCATTTAATTTATTTCCTATCTATGGGTTACCTTGTTAGGTTTCCTAATCAATGAAAATATAGGTTTTAATATTCTTAGTGTGGGCGTTTGATCCTTTTTTTTTGTCAGTGTACCCCTCGATTTCAATTTCTTTAAATGGTAAAATGTGGGAAAGCTTGATATGAAACATATTTTAATAAATGTTAACTACATACTGTATGTGTGAGTCATAGCACTATAACATGATAATTCAATTATAACTGGCAAGTTTAAGCCAATTAGAATTACAAAGTGAATTATTTGAACTAAATTGCAATTAAATTATGATTACAACAACAACAGATTATTTATTATAATTATAATCATGCCATAATTGTAATTATTTATCAACTACACAATTACAATTACAATTGACCCCAACCCTGATCTTCCTATATGGACCAGTCACACCTAAACAAAGGATAAAATCCCACACAGATTCCCGGATGAAGGTGACACTTCTCAGTCTGACCCTCGAAACGACCTTGTTGAGAACCATTTCACATCCTGCCAAAGCAGTCGTGCTCCTGTGCTGTCAGAGAGAGGCGTCAGGTTCCATGAAACCAATCATTCTTTAGCATCATGGAAACAGCATATGACAGCCATGGTCGCCATGGGCACGCTCCCCTGTCACCATCACCCACAGGGGACCGACCAGGTGAGGCCCCTGTGCTGCTGCACTTTGTGCTAAGTAGGAAGTTGATCATAACAATATTTATTCAAGTATTGTTTTCCTTTGTTATTGTGTTGCAGGTGCAGAGCACCAGGGTTGGGACCAATTGTAATTTTAATTGCGTAATTGATAATTAATTACAATTCTGACCTAGTTAGTAAAGATGCATTTCAACCTTTTTCCACCTTTTCAAACCATTTCAAATTGTTTCAGCCTTATTGCTAATGTCAGCTATTGCTAGGTTAATGCCAATGCTAGGCTAATGCTATTACTAGGTAAATGCTATTGCTAGGCTGATGCTATTGCTAGGTTAGTGCTAATGCTAGGTTAATACTAATGCTAGGTGAATGCTAATACTAAGTTTGTGTTAATGCTACGTTAATGCTAATACTAGGTTCATGCTAACATTAGGCTAATGTTAATGTTAGCTAATGCTAATTGTAAGTTAATGCTAGGTTAGCGTTAATGCTAGGTTAATGCTAATATTAGGTTAGTGCTAACGTTAGGCTAATGTTAATGTTAGCTAATGTCAATTGTAAGTTAATGATAGGTTAGCGTTAATACTAGGTTAATGCTAATACTAGGCTAGTGCTAACGTTAGGCTAATGTTAATGTTAGCTAATGTAAATTGTAAGTTAATGCTCGGTTAGCGTTAATACGAGGTTAATGCTAATATTAGGCTAGTGCTAATGTTAGGCTAGTACTAATGTTAGGCTAGTACTAATGTTAGGCTAATGTTATTGTTAGTTAATGCTAATTCCAGCTAATGCTAGTTAATGATATTGCAAATGTTAATGCTAAGCTAATGCAGTGTGACACGGGCCAGCGCCTGCATCCTCACTTGCATTTTCTTCAAGAAATGCAAATATTCTAGTTATAATAATAATTGTGACTGAAACAATCTGTTGCTCTTGTAATTGTAATTGAATTGTAATTGAGTTTAGATAATTGGCTTTTTAACTGTAATTGGCATGAAAATTCCATAAAAACTGACGGTTACAATTGAATTAAAAGGTACCTGGGTAACCAAAGTTTCAGTTCTATGGGTTACACATACGTAGTTAACAATTATTAAAATGTGTTTCGTGACAACTTTTCCCACTACCTGTCACTTCTCTTCAGGATCATTTTACCATTTGAAAAAATATATAAATCTAGAGCTACACTTACAGAAAAAAGGCTCAGACGCCCACACCAAAAATATTAATACCAATATTATCATTGATTAGGAAACCTAACAAGGTAACCAAGAGATGAAAAACAAATCAGATGATAGATAATAATTTTTAGTGTATTTTACAGCTGATTTAAGATATGGGTCAAACTAACCCATTATCAATGACTGATTGATTGACCCATTATCATAAGAGATGCTACCAAAAAGCTAACACAAGGGGAAGGTTATGTTTTATGTGCTTATTTATTAAAGGCTCAGTCATTGCGATTAATTGTAATTGAACTTTAGTAATTCAAAATGTAATTGTAATTGATTTTCAGGGGGAAAACAACAGTAATCATAATTGAGTTGTAATTGAACATGGATGATTGACGACATAATTGTAATTGAAAAATATAATTGACCCAAACGCTCCAGAGCACAGGTGGAAAGTAAATACTTTGACTATTCAGTAGAAAATAGACTGATATACTGTAGTGTGCATTCATCAGGTAACACTGTTTGTGCCTTGATACTGAAAGTCATTTTGTAGAATCAGCAAACAAACCTTTTGATCCTGCAGCCCCTGAATGTACCTTTGTGGAGTCTTTTGTTTCTCTTGTGTTCCTGCCAATATTCTTTGTACAAGGATAGTGTAGCAGATAAAGGATTTATTTCTGCATATCTGCAGTGTTAGCCTCTATTGCTGATCCAGGGGGTGAAGTGCAGGAGCAATGTTACTCAAGCAAATCCATGCAAAGAACAAAAAAAAAAAAAAAAAGTCCCACCTTCTCTCGAATAAAGCTCAACTCACAGCCAGCTGGAGCAGAAAGATGAAATAGCATTGCAGTAGTGTTTTGTAATCAATAATGCATGCATGTCCATCTTGGAAAAAGAGAAAGCCCCTCTGACGGCACTGGAGGCATCAGACACTTTTCATTTCATGCTGAAGGTCAGCGGTGCAGCACGGACGTCCCTGCAGTGCATAATACTATGAAGTCAACAAAGACTTTAAATACTGCTTCTGCCATATTTAACCATAAACTAACAGATTTGTTGTGAAAGAATGCATTTAAAGGGCCCATGTTACGCTAAATCAACTTTTCTGTGCTTTAAACATGATAAAAGTGTCCAAAGTGTTTTTTTCATTGATTATCTCAATCGTTAGTTAGAGGGTGATTTGCTCCTTTCTTACTGCAGGGTGAGTCCAAACACCTCGCTCCAATTTGATGACGCGTTCCCACTTTGATGACGAATTTGAGCGGGCACTGAACTGGAGAAGCCACGCCTCCAGGAAGCTCTCTGCTGTGATTGAAATGTAAACAGACGCCCACGAAGGTGAACATTTCAGCGTCCTTCGTGCAGTGCTATGTATGTATTTTCTACAGTGTACGTATGTATGTACCGGTGAACGCCCCGCCCTCAAGCTCTGTCTGATGTTTATACAGCAGCATGAGCTCGGCTACGGAGTGGGTGGGAGGAGGGCGGGCCGTCCTCTGGCTGCGTGGAGGAGGAAGTCAGTGCCCTGTTTATAGACACGCCCACTCATGAATATGCAAAAGAAGGCCGCAAATCAGCCTGTTTGTGTAGAGTTGCTCACAAAGTGACTTTTCAGAGGCTAAAACTCTGGAAAACAGGCGAGTTTGGGAAAATAAACCTCAAATACTATGTTTTTGGGGTTCTTAGAACAAATGGAGATGAGTGAAAAATAGCATGACATGGGACCTTTAAACCTTAGGACTGAACACGACATTGCTTATATTTGGGCATAACCAAGCCATGGAGGAAAATAAGGCAATCATCAATCATCAAGTTTTGCTTAGTCCAAATAATTTCAGTGAATATTTGGTTTTGCATGTGATTTCAGATTTCATTCAAAGCATACAAAGCATACTTTCATCATGCAATTAATGCTACGTACGTATTTGCATCCATTTGTATCATCTATAAGACACGGGCTGTGTTTGAAACAGACTTAGTATGAGTAGTACATTAGTATGACATTTCGAACACAGCCACAGTTTGTATACATTGTATACTATGATATATCGAGATTCAAGATATATCGAGTTTTCTATTTTGGCGATATAATATAATATATATATAATTTTTGTTTTAAAACACTTGTTTGAGGAGTCACTGTTTTTACTACTCCTCAGAAGATCATTAAAAGCACATTTAAATGGATTTATGAGTGCGTCCTAATACAAACGTTCCCCTAAACTCATTTTATGTAACTGTTTTGTTAATAAATGAGCCTGTGTGGCATTTTGCAACAGCAAATTTAACCCAGAATTGTCTTTCTGGTCAGACTTCATTTGAATTTAAATTATTGAGATTTATATCGTGTATCACTATTTTGACAAAAAATATCAAAACATGAGTTTTGGTTAGGGTGACCAGACGTCGTGATTTACCTAGAACAGTCCGGTTTTCATTTGTATGTCCCGTGTCCCGGTTGATTTCCCACAAACTATTTATTTGTCCCGGTTATTCAGTCCCGTTTGTCCTGTTTAAATGGATGTCTGGTCTGTTGCCACTGACGGAAAAGACTCTGTGATCTCTGTGGACTGTGAGATGTCAATCACAACAGTTTCCATGGTAGCGCTTGCATCACAAACCAATTAAAAGCTAAAAAGTCTTCCACGGATTTGAAACTAGATGCTGATTGGTCGACGGCATTGACATTATTACTCGTTCGGTTCATCTCATGCTTTCTCCTTCAACACGCCAAAACGAAAAACAAGTTTATTTTTTCATGATTTAAAACAATTTTATGTTAACTTAAAATGTTGCTTTCTTTTATTTTATTTTTTTTACTGACGGCCACTTTAAATTTAGTTAAGCAGTTGCAATAATACATTTCATCCAAAAGGAAGAAAAAGGAAATGTCATTTATGTGACCTTTTTTCACATAAAATCATATGCTAACAGTTTCTTTTGAAAATCTGTCATCTTCTTTGGTAAAATTACTGTCTCGGTTTTGAGTTTTAAAAATCTGGTCACCCTCGTTTTGATCTATATCGCCCAGCCCTACGTAAAAATTTCGTCCAATCTTGCACACAAACCTTCTCCCACACACACATACACACGTGCACACACTGAGCCACTCAGCAACACTTAACCAATCCTCATCTCAATCTCTGCAGAATTCTTGTTGAATATTCTTTCCCCAACACCTAGTATGCATTGCGTAGTTACTAATTTTGCATCTCTCTAACATCTAAAACGCAGAGCTAATTCCTGTGCACCAAGGAGGGCCTGGAAGGATAATTAGCTTCCTGCTACATGACGCTGAGCCCCCATGACAGCCCAGATCAATTAGACACCATTAAAGGCAGGTCTCAGAGCAGCCACAGAGACTACCTAATGTCTTCTTTCCCCTCTGCATGGTGCTAACAAAATCCATCTTCTCTCTCACCCAAACCTAATTACAGGTGGAGATGCACTGCGCGAGATGAAAAGGCGGGAGACGCTTTGATGGATGACTAACTCCAACAAAACACAGCAAACAGACAATTAACATGACAATAAGGATGAGCCAGGGGTCCCCGCACAAAAAGACACGAGTGCACCGGTTGAGTGTATCGCCAACGTGTGTGTGTGCAGGGACAATAGCACCAAAGTGTAGAAATAAAGGGAGTTGGAGACATGAGCTGTAAACTTTGATGTATTCTGAAATGGTCTTTGCTATGTGTGCTGTGGTGAAGTGGAATATGGAGCATTACACAGCGCTGCAGGGAGTGACCAGACGCTTAATGGAGGTGTTGAAACCTTGTGGAGGAATAAATAATTTATCCTTTGACAAAGTACACCTCATTAATTTTTCATTGCGCCATATTTACGAGTGAATCATGAAGATGTGATGGCTGTATCACTTTAAATTGGCAGGTGTGCAGCGTAAAAAAGAAGAAGCTCCCACTCCAATTCAAAAGCTGTATTGATCTGAGCAAATTATCTTTCATCTACCTAATGTCCTGTCGATTCAAAACCCCTATTATAAAAAATTAATTGAACTGATATATTTAAAAATAAAAAGCAATCACACACATACTTGTGATGGCAAAGTAGGCTCTGGGTAATATAGTGTTAATTTATTTTAACACAAGATTAATTTTTAGGACTTGTATTAGAGGTTTCTCAAGTAAATGTGAAGGATGGGTTTAAATGTATTATTCGTATCTCTTATTTCTTTTTTTATTTCACTTTGAGAATTCAATTTTTGTGCTCCTCCAGCAGATGGCGCCCCAGGTGACCGTCTGGTTCACCTATGCTGAAAGCCGGCCCTGGACAAAGTGTCTTGTACACATTTTTTTCAGTGAATATTTGGTTTTTCATGCACTTTCAGACTTCATTAAAAACATATAGAGATTGTATAGGAGTTGGAATTGACCAAGTAAAAGGGACAAAATAACACATTTAAATTTACTATTTAAACAGACAACATACATGTATACTTAGTGCACCTAAAAAGTAAGTCTACTTTTAGCTTGCGTTTATTTCATGGCAGTTTCATCAAATCTGTCTAAAAAAAATGTTTAGAAAATGGGTAAAAACAAAGGATTATAACTTTGCTTTAGCCTTGTGAGGGATGGGACGTATCTACGCTTAAATAAGGTGAGATCAGCATCAAGACCCTGGAAATGATAAGTGAGCATGGAAAATAGATGGCAGTAAAACTTGTCATGTGTTTTTTGCAGTTATTGAATTGAAAATAAAGCATAAACACCATTAGACTCCACCGTGAACACAATGAAAGTGTCTTAACTTAATATAGAAGAATGTCTGTACTGTATGTGTTTTCTGTCAGTCACATTTGTATGATTGTGTCATGAAGGCTGTCATTAAGTGTTGCTTGTTATCCTAACCTTAACCCAAACCCTAACCATTCATTACCTTAATCCTGCCTAACCCACTAGATCCCTCCACCTAACCCAAAAAATGCCAACATAGCTCCAAAGGTGTCATAATTTAGCGAACAACCCTTAATGACAGCCTTCATGACACCTTATTCATGCTAATGACAGATAATGACAGTGTAATGTCAGCCTTATGTAGTGTTATTTTTAATTTAAGTTAATTTTTCAGTAATTTTGGTTAATATTTTAGCATCCACTCTAATTCGTTATGTATAGTCATATTTGGATTTTATTACTTTTTATTATTACATATTGGATAAAAGTCACCCGGCGATAGTTGTTGGTGTGACTCGTTTTAGTGACAGTGTTTCTAGGGTTAAGACTGGCAATGCTGATATTTCTCTCAACTATTACTATGGTAAATGTTGATACTTTGGTATCAATTTTCCAAGAACACAGACACACGACAATGATAGCTATACACATGTTTAAATGTATGTTCTATTATGGTCATGTTGTACAAATAAGGAAAGTGTGTGGAGCAATGTATCCCATATGTTGCTTGGGTTCTGCTTTGGCTTGTAGTTGTTTTTAAAGTATTTTCCTGTGTTCTCTTTCTTTCTTTCTCTCTGTTCCACTCTTCCTTTTTTTCCCTGACACCCTCCCCTGTCTGCGTGCTTTGTGTCCGACATGTGTGTGAATGGAGGCGTAACATAATCCATTGAATTTCTGTTGCATAGCCTATAGCATTGTTTTTGTTGGTTTTTTTTTTTTTTTCCTTTTAGCTACCCTCCTTAGTTAAGATACTTCTGTAAAGTATCTTTCAGTCCCAGAGTGAGTGCTTGTTGATGCATCACTCCCCCTTGTGTATTTTTATCAGTCAAGGAAACTGCATGTATGCATGTCATATACAGTACAGCAGACATGCGCTACCGGTGTCCCGGGAGCCACATATAGCCCTCAGTCTAATTATGTGCAGTCCCCAAAGTAAACAAACAAAATGAGAAAATAATTCATGTAGAATTATGGAAATATCACCAAAACAATAACAAGAATACACAAAGTCAACCAAAAAACACAGAAAACCACTAAAACCACAGCAAAAACACAAATACAAAAAATTACAAAGGAAGATACACAATTACAAAAAACTGACAAGAACAACCAAAATGATGGTCAAATATATGACAATGACAACAGAAATACACAAAGTTAACCAAAAATGGCACAAAATCACAGAAATATACACAAGGACAACAAAAATGGCATAAAAATTTAAATATATATAATTGTACACAATGACATACAAAGACACAAACACATAAAAATAAAATAAAATAAAACAACACAAAATGACTTCAAAAACACATAAGACGATAGAAAAAATAACCAAAAAGTGTACGAAACCACAGCCAAACAACATCAAAATAACCCCAAAAACATGAGCACAAACACTTTGTTATTTCCTGTATTGATCCTCAGATTGGTCTTAATTCTAAATGCTGACATGGATGTTGAATGTTGTTGACACTCAAATAAAAAGAAGAAAAAAAAGAAAATCACATTTGTGTGGCCCCTGCTGTGATAAAAGTTGCCCATCTCAGCAGAATAGCATAATGATATTGGAAAGTTGAAATTGATTTAGCATCAACATTTTGTTTTAAAGATAAAGTAATGCTTAAAATATTAATATTTCAAATAGTCTTCATATCAAATCTAGAGTTAAATACATAAAACCTGCTTTATGATATTTATGTTCCAAATCTTTCTGTATTTTATTTCATTCCTGTGTTGTATGTCACCCTTTCCTGCCTTTTTCAGGCCTCCATCCTGTGGGTTATGACCCTGTTCTTGGCTTCACAGTGTGTATAAGTTAAATCAGTGTTTCTCGAATGGGGGTACGTGTACCCCTAGGGGTACGCGATGGCACTACAGGGGGTACTTAAGAGAGACAGAGGGGGAAAAGTGTCAGTCTAAATGATAAAAACTATACAAATCAAACTATTCAGAATCAGAAGCAACTAAATCAGTGTTTTTCAACCTTGGGGTCAGGACCCCATGTGGTGTCACCTGTAGTTTAAATGGGGTCGCCTGAAATTTCTAAAAAATTAAAATAGATTTTTGAAATTATTATTATTATTCTTTTTTATTAAAACATCACACAGTCTTAAACAACTACTGTTCAATCCTTTCACGTTGTGAAATATGAAATCATTTAACTAGAATACGGTTAAAAAAAATATCTGTCTGGGGTCGCCAGAAATTATTGGTATAAAAAATGGGGTCACGATCCAAAAAAAGGTTGGGAACCAAACCACTGCAATAAATACTGTTTTTTTTCCTACAAAAATGAGATTCTTTAAAATGTGTGTTATCACTCATTCATTCCATCATTATGCTCTATAATAAAATGTTGTAGTCGGGCAAAGTGGGTACTTGGATTCAGAAATAAGAAAAAGGGGGTATGTAAGGGCCATAAAGATACTATTTTAAAAATACTAATATTTGTGTTTAAATATTAACATTTTTTGGAATGATATGTTTAAGTTTAACATAATTCACATGTTTTATATTAGTTTGAAATGCATAATTTAGGGATGTGCTTGTGTGTTTAAAACGTTTTACGGTGATTGGATGTAACTTACGTCAATCATGTGTTTCTTTTTTTTTTTTGTTGCCGAATAAGTGATGGAAGCAACACAGTCTTTTGACCGTGCTTCAGACTTTGTGATCTTTTTCTTATTTTTTCAACTAAAAAGTTTAAAACCAGAAAGAGCTTGTCATGTCTCGTTGCCGGCGTCAGAAACGTGGTGTCAAAGATTCGGTTTACACGGTGGTACAGGGTACAGGGTGCTAGTGTGCAGGGTGCTAGTGTGTGAGAACCACTGAATTAGACGATGTGCTAAAATGCTTGAAAAATAGTGTGTGTCATTCAGAGCCTAAACCGTGAAAGACTGAGACTTACTTTTAATTACCAACTAACTTAAATTGATTTAGACCTGGTTAAAGTCCCAGTTCATCACAAGACTGAAATACATTCTTAGTCTGTGGCAGTAAGGATTAGTGATGTGGGACAAGAGTCCTTTGTGCTGCAGTTTAGTGCAACATTCTCACTGCTTTCTGTTCTAATGGAGACACTCACTCAATTTAGTGGATATCTGTGTGATCTAACGCAGTGGTCGTCCCGTGTACCCCCCTTCTGCACTTTTGTCAAATCATTTGTTGCCCCTGCATATCATAAGTACCCTCTTCATACTTTCATATGCTTTTTCATTTGTGGCTCTTCTAAACCCCTAAATGTGTCTCCAACATTGGTTCCCTAAGGCTCAATCTACAAATTCAAAACAATTAGTGTCATTTAAAGTGGAAAAGAAAAGAAAATACCATGCAACTTTTATGTGATTACTTCAATGGTGCGTAAATAGTCTCCTTTGTAAAAATGTAGCTAATTATTGTCTCCAGGTGTCAGAACTGTGATAAAATGGCCTCTACAGCAGAAAATAATCCTGTTTCAATACATTACAAGAAAATACAGTATTTAGTAATGTCAATAATTCTAATTATTACGCAGAAGTCATGGACGAAACTGACCAAGCATGGGACGCATCAAAGTGATCAGCAGACGCCTCTGAGGAAGACGGGCAGTTGACAGTCGGAACATGTCAGGAGATCAAAGTAAACTTCTTGAAAAAAGTTGTCTGAATAAATGAAACCACAACATATTAATAGTACTGTTAGTTTGTGGTGAGTTTGTCCAAAAAAACCTAAAAATGAACTAGTAAAATTAAATCTTTCTGAGTACCTGCTGCAGTGTGCTCCTGTACCCCTGTTTGGGAACCACCGATCAAACGCTCATTTAAAAGATAAATCAAGATTCACACACTGTTTTTGTATTTTTGTTTTGTTTCCTATGAAGTGATCATGAAGCCATTTTCAAAGCCTAAGGTCAGTGCGAATGAGGGAGCCGCAGTAGCTTTTAAGAGGGACGCTCTGAAACTTCCAACGCACATTTGTCATGCATTCACGCCATTTACAAATGAGAGGCGTGCAGGGCTTTGTGAGGGAGTTTTTCTGTGGATAGCTTTGTTTGTCGCTGCCTACCCCGCAGCATATAGATGGAGCTGGAAATTGCATTTGTGCGTCATCAGTGTTCATTAAATCCAAATGAGACAAACCAGACCTACTTGAAGTGTATCGTGATGGAGAAAGACGGGGGAAATAGTCAGTGTTGATGATGAGCAGGACAAATGTTGTATTTTATCTATTGTTCATTGTTAAAAGACACAAAAAAGACATTCTAAAATTATGAAATTAATTTTTTTTTTTTTAAATTGCAAATATGCAATTAAAGGTTGGCTTTGGATCAACAATATATACCTAAAAAATGATCATTGGTTTTGCTTGTTTTCCATTTATTTATGTCCACTACCCTGTAACTCCACACACACACACACACACAGAGCCATACACACCACCAACCATGCACTATAATAGCATGTATAATAGCATTGAGCCACTTATGGTATATTTTACAAATAGTTTAGTTTACAGTGACTTGTCTGAGACAGGCAGCTGCTGAACAAAGATGAGAGGGAAGAGAGAAAAGACAGAGGAAGAGGGAGGTGGAACATTTTCAAAGCACCCATCCCCCCATCATAGAAAGAAAAAAAAAGCATGCCCTGATTTCCACCCTCACCTTCCTAAATGTGGCCTATGTGATTATTAAACACCACCAAAGACTGTCACTTTTTTTTTAACGTTTGTTAAATTCTTTTGAGTGAAATTTGCTGTAAAAGTTTGACTAATGCAACAGGTTGAAAGTTTCCACATGTTGCCAGTAGTGATAGATGTTTGATGTGACATTAAACGCAACGCATGGTGTAACTTTCAGGTTCTTGTCGTAGAAATAGGACGCTATAAACGGACACATTTCAGTGTCAGCTGGTTTGAACACGGCTTTTGTGCAGGAGCAATTGTCACTTGAACTGTGTGTGTGTGTATGTGTGACACACAGTTGATGTGGGTGATTGTGTGTGGTGGGTGATCTGGGCTACACTTTGCAGAAAAGATTGGGGGTGGGTCAGACGATGGCAGCGTTGTCGGGGTGGGGGGTTTGAGCTTCCTCTTCTCCTCACTTCACCAAAGTAAAAACTGGATAGGGCTAATTACAATGTGGGTTTGAGCACTCGGGGGCAATACAAACAGCAGCTGTCTGTGGCGTAAGTAGGAAAGTCAAACACACGGTTGTGCACACAGAAGCCTGCTAGACTTAGATATAATTAGCCATATGGAGATAAGCGGAGGGCAACGCAAAATGTCTTCTATAGTGTTTCAATCGCGAGAGACAAGAGTTATTTTTTGTAAAGTTGCTTTTGGGTGAATGTTTTTACATTGACAGAACGTTTAAAACCTTGTACACAGAGCAAATAGCATTAAACACATTGGAAGTTATAGACCTTATCAATTCTGTTGTCAAAAGGCAGAGGTGGCGAAAGTACTAGTCTTCAGTACTCAAGTAAAAGTATAGATACTTGAATAAAAAATGACTCTGGTAAAAGTAGAAGTATTGAAGTTGCTCCCTTATTTGAGTAAAAGTTAAAAAGTACGTGCTACTAAATGTTCTTAAGTAAAAAAGTAAAAAGTAAACAAATGTCCAATAACAAGAGGTATTTCATGAAAGTGTTCTTAGTAGAACCAGGTCTATGGTTTAAATCTGGTTTACCCAAGCCGTCCGTGACCATGCTGGCTTTTCCCATTCCATCAAACTTTTCTCAGCTTGGAGCTCCCCAGCTCAGCCAAGCCAGCTGACAGTGTTTAGCTTAAAGGGCCCATGTTAAGTTAAATTGACTTTTCTGTGCTTTAAACATGATAAAGTGCTATTTAGGCTTCATACACATGCCCAAAGTGTAAAAAAAAAAAAATTGAACAACCTAAGAATGTTTGACCAGAGAGACGAGCTTTGATGTAAATTTTCTGTGTTCAATACAGGGGACGGGACTTAGATAAGCAAACTGCTTCTCTCGTCTCCTTTTTCGGCATGTACAAAAAGAAAAAAAAAAAAAGAAAAAATAATAAAATTCCCTCAATTGATGGTTAGAGGGTGATTTGCTCCTTTCTTACTGCACCTCGCTCCAGTTTGATGCAGTTTGATGACGTGTTCCCACTGAGCTAGAGAAGCCGCGCCTCCAGGAAGCTCACTGCCGTGATTGACATGTAAACAGACACGCCCACGAAGGTGAGCATTTCAGCGTCCTTCGTGCAGTGCTATGTATGTATTTTCTACATGTATGTCTATGTATGTACCAGCGAATGTCCCGCCCCCATGCTCTGTCTCGTGTTTATAAAGCAGCATGAGCTTGGCTACAGAGTGGGTGGGAGGAGGGCGGGTCGTCCTCCCGCCCTACGTCACCGTGCAGGGTTGATATTTGTTGTACTTTGGCAAATCGGTAATGGAGAAAACAAATAAAGGTGTTCGTTTCCGTTTTTAGTTTTCTGTACCGAACCAGAATAGCTTGAATTTGAAAAACAAGGAGTTTTCCATTATTTTTGTTTTGGTTTTGAAAAGAAATATCAAATAATGAGTGTTTTTTTCGTTTTTCATGTTTTGTTACATAATGAAAAACTAATGAACGAATGATACACGGATTCATTACGTTTAATCTGGTAGGTCGGCTATGATGTGATGCCTTTGATTGTTGTCTGGTCATTCATATTCATATTTTGTAGTTTCACAATGTCCGTTGATCATTTTAAAACAAATAATTATAATTTACTGAGTCATGATTGAGCGTAGAAATGTGACAAATTACTTCAGTTCTTTTAAAACGTACTTGAGTACAAGTAAAATGACTGATTTAGAAATAGACTCAAAAAAGTACAAGTACCCATAAAAGCAACTCAAATACAGTAGGGTGAGTACACACACACAGACAGATAGAAATGACAGATAGTGTTCATTAAGCATTTCACAGTTGCAGCTTGAGATTAGAGTGGACGATGAATTGTGTGACAAAATATTGCCATATTAAAACTCACAAGATGTATTGTCGAGGGTAGAAGTGATATCACACTTTTCTTATCTGTCATATAAGAAGAAAACAAAATTGATCTACTACACACCAGATTGTTATGTTCGGTTTCTTCATTTTTTTCAAATATTCCTACAGAGTAGAAAAAATCATACCCAATAAGTATATAAGTAGGTCCAGAGTCAAAGTTAAATAAAAGCATGGTTATTTTTCCAAGTGCAATATTCATTTTTATTTATTTAAAATTTTTACCCTTTTCAAAAGTATTGTATTGAATCCATATTGCGAGCCCATTATATCGCCATATCCATCCATCCATCAAATAACTATTAATTATGAGATATATTGATGTTTTAACCTAGTATCATCATTTTATTATTGATTAATAATAATAAACTTCAACAGTTGAAAGTTGAGACCATGAGTCTACACTTTGGAATTGTCACTGAATGTTTTTGTAGTTGAGATTTGGTTAGCAAACATTAGTCTTTACAGGGCGAACATTGTTCTGTTGTGCTTGTTTCAGATGACTCACCACCTGTACCACCTGTTGAGCAATAGAACATCAGAGCGTGGCCTCCCAGGACATTGAGCATTAAAAACACTGAATAATATTTGTATCTTTGCACTCAGACTGTTCTAAAATATGTTGACATTTTTATGAGTTTTATAAAACAATTGTGACAATCTTTTACGTTTTCAATAAAGACTGAATTTTTTACCCATTTTATCGAAATTTCATTGATCATGTTTCATTCTACAGAGGGGGGCACCGCATAAAATGTTTGAGAATCACTGTCTTAAAGGTGCAGTCTGCAACTCTTTTTGTCATATTTGCTAAAGCTGTCACTATGTAAGGACAGCCTTACATCAAACTAGTAGTTTGTGTGAAAAAAACAGGCACCAACGGAACCAATCAGAGCCAGGATTGTGTTTGATGGGCTGTCTGACAGCTGCTCACAGGCCCCGCCCCTTCCCGGGGCTGTAGCGCCGTCTTTTTTACAGTGTATGGTCTGGAGGAGTAGAAGATGGAATTAGTGACTTTTCTGCTTGAAAGGTAATTACTGCTGCTTGATTTACATTATGTTTGATTTGTAATTGTTACATTAGAACTCTGTAGTGCATGTGTTGTTCATGTGCGTGCAGCAGCCTCCGTGTGGGCTGCTGTAAGTGACACTGTGTTGTTGCTGCTGCTGCTGAGGTGTGTGCACATTGAGAGAGAGAGTAGCGCTGCAGTAATATGCTTTTAACTATGCATGTTATATTACTGTGATGTTGCTCTCGGACTTACGTTAGCTTGTTAGCTCCTCTGAGGGAGGGATTTTGGAAAGGCAAGAAAGCAGCTGAGAGGGAGGGGAAGAGAGGGATCTGAGAGTTACGGACTGCACCTTTAAGTTACAGGAGGTGCTGAACATTTCAAGTTGTATTTTATTTCATAATACAGCTTTCAAAACTTGTGTTCCAAAAATGAGAAATAATAATAATAAAATATTTAGATTGGTACATTGGTTTTCATTCCTTATTTGTAAAATAAAACTTGAGATGTTCTATATATCTAATACTTGTTTTTCCTTTCTTTTTTGCTGCCCCTATGCCTGTCCCTTTCACAGGGTTCAGTAGTGCCATCGGAGCAAACTTTGCACCCATGCATCCCCATCTTTAGGAGTAGCTTTATAGGAAATTGAAGAGGGCTGCTTAAATACAAACATCTGTGCATAAAGTGAAAGTGACTGATCAGAGCGCTGCCAATCTGATTGGTTCTTTCTGCTGGGACCGAATGGCATGGATTGGTCAGGGTTACCAAAGTCGGATTCTTCTCGTTCCTTTTCCTGAGTACGTGATGTATTGACCACTCTCAGGGTGGAAGGACCATTTCAGCCACAATAACAAGAAGTGATTCTGAACAGGAATATAGATAGACAATACCTTTTAGAGGTTGTCTAAGAGCAAACATAAACATTTTATGAAGGCGCAAAAATCAAAGCAGACTGCCAGCGTTATCAATCACTTCTTCATGGGCTGCATTAAACTGCAGCAGCTACAACGTATGTCATGTTTTAGAGACTCAGACTGTACATTGGCACCAAGTTTCTCTTGATTGACTAAAAATATCCATTTCCCTTCAAAGGTTAAACATTGGGATGGCTAATGCATTTTGGTAGTAGTGCCATTTGTTATCAGAGTAAATGGGCTCCAATGTTTTCTACAAGGTGATGGAATAAAAGGGTTTATAGATGGATGGGTTGTAGGGTTGGGGTCAAGTGTAATTGTAATCGTGTAATTGATAATTATTTACAAATGTGATGTAATTACGATTGTAATCGTAATTGAATTGTAAATGAGTTCAGACAATTGACTTTGTATTTGTAATTGGCATGGAGATTGCATTAAAACTGTCATTTAATTACAATGTCATCAAACACAAAACTTGGGATCCATGTTATAGTTGTATGGCTTACACAGAGGCCTACGTAGGTAATACTTACTGAAATATGTTTCACATAAAGTTTACCTTGAGGTTCATTTAAAAAATAGTTCTTATTAAATTGAGGGCTATACTGACACAAAAAAGGCTCAGATGGCCACACCAAAAATATGAAAACGAATATGTTCATTGATAAGGAAGCATAATAAGTGAACCAAGAGATAAAAACGAATTAGATGATTTAAAACATAGGTCAAAACCGACCCCGTTATCATAAGAGTAACTCAGTGACTGTGATTAATTGTAATTGAACTTTAGTGATCGAGAACATAATTATAATTTACTTTCAGGGGGAAATTGTAATTGGAAAAATGCTGGTTAAAGTAACTGTAGTTGAGATGTAATTGAACATGGATAATTGTAATTTTAAAATGTAATTGACCCCAACCCTGATGGATGGATGGATGATGAATGATGAATGATGAATGATGAATGATGAATGGATGATGGATGATGGATGATGAATGGATGGATGGATGATGGATGATGATTGATGGATGGATGGATGAATGATGGATAATGGATGATGGATGATGGATGATGGATGATGGATGATGGATGGATGGATGGATGAATGATGGATGATAGATGACGAATGGATGAATGGATGAATGGATGAATGATGATGGATGGATGGATGAACGGATACGGATGGATGGATGGATCGACGAATGGATTAATGGATGGATGGATGGACAAATGGATAGATGGATGGATGATGAATGGATGGATGGATGGACAAATGGATGAATGGATGAATGAATGAATGGATGAATGCATGAATGGATCAATCAATCAATCAATCAATCAATCTTTATTTGTATAGCGCCAAATCATAACCAATGGTATCTCAAGGCACTTTACAGTAGAGCAGTCTTAAGGACGGACTCTTCATTTTATGGATACACACATATGCATATATACGTATATACACATACATATGTATCCCACACCCAACATGAATTCATCATGGCGGCAAGGAAAACCTTCTGTTAAGCAGCAGGAACCTTGTGTGGATCCCATTCCACATGGGATGAATGGATGAATGAATGAACGGATGGATGGATGGATGGATATATGGATGGATGGATGGATGGATCGATATATGGATGATGGATGGATGGATGGGTATATGGATGAGTGGATGGATAGATCGATGATGGATGAATGGATGGCTGGATGGAAGGATGGATGGATGGATGGAAGGATGAATGGATGGCTGGATGGATGGATGGATGATGGATAGATGGATGGATGGATGGATGGATGGATGGATGGATGGATGAATGGATGGATGGATGGATGGATGGAAGGATGAATGGATGGCTGGATGGATGGATGGATAGATGGATGGATGGATGGATAGACGGACGGATGGATGGATATATGGATGGATGGATGGATGGATGAATGATGGATGATGGATGATGGATGATGGATGGATGGATGATGATGATGATGATGGATGAACGGATATGGATGGATGGATGGATGGACGAATGGATTAATGGATGGATGGATGAATGGATGGATGGATGGATGGATGGATGGATGGATGGATGGATGGATGGACAAATGGATAGATGGATGGATGATGAATGGATGGATGGATGGACAAATGGATGGATGGATGACTGGATGACTGGATGACTGGATGAATGGATGAATGGATGAATGGATGGATGAATGAACGGATGGATGGATATATGGATGGATGGATGGATGGATGAATGGATGAATGGATGAATGGATGAATGGATGAATGGATGGATGGATCGATATATGGATGGATGGATGGATGGGTATATAGATGAGTGGATGGATGGATGGATGGATGATGGATGGATGGATGGATATATAGATGGATGGATGGATGGATGGATGGATGGATGGATGGATGGACGGATGGATATATGGATGGAAGGATGAATGGATGGATGCATGCATCTAAAAGTGATGGTTAATTTTCTGTCTCACCTTCATCCGCTGAAACCCATTGTTGCACATTACTATGCTAAGCAGTTCACTTAGTGATGATAGTGTGAATACAGACTGGAAGACGTTCAGATAGTGAGTCAACTTGCTATTTCTACGTGCTGCACTCACATCATTTAAAAGCTTTCATTGTGTGGCCAGTTTGAGACTGTCAGCATCTCTGAGAAGCCTCCAAAGGCTCTGAATATGGACTGCATATGTAAAAAAAAAAAATGAAAAAAATCAATGTTTGTTCTCCCTCAAATGAGAAACGTACGGTTAGGAAAAGTTTATTCCGAATATCACAGCAAGAGCACAGAGTGGTATAGCATATTGATTTAGTATTAGCTTCTATTCATACTTCTTGTAAAATCGAGAAAATAATAATTAAACATACTTCTGTTAATGTATAGTGCTCTTATGTATATATATATATATATATATATATATATATATATATATATATATATATATATATAAATATATATAGATCTGTAGTGTCCCAGCAGACTACAGTACTTTGATCCCAGATAGCTGTTCCTAGAGCCCCCCCCCTGGTTCTTAGCACTCTTTCTGCTTTTAAGGCATATGACACCAGTTTTCAAGTTGATGCTAAATGCAAAAACACAACCCAAATAGTGTGTTTATCTTCACATTAAATTTAGCATTTTAATGTTTCTTTTGGCACGGTGCTGGTCTGCTTTCCAGGGAATCACCATATTTGGGTTGTTACACAAAGAAGTACCGGCAACAACTCCTTCATTACAGCACAAAGTACTCTCAAAGATGCCTCAGTACTGTGGAGCTGCTAACTATAAGAACACTTCCGCCAATGGAGTTTCCTTTTCTAAAACAGAGCCAAAGACATAGTTTTGTCAGGCCACAGAATTCATTACAACACCCAGGGTTTTACACTCACTTTTTAGATCATCAGCCAGCATGGCGAGCAGATATAACAATAGTACCAGCCAAATATTTTTCCAGCAAAAATAAATTACATTATGAGTGCCACAGAAGATTTATGCATTCATATTTCTTTAAATAGTTTTTATTTTAGTTGATTGCAGAAAAACATGGAAATGGTAAAAATGTAAACATTTAATTTAAAAACTTTGTTGTAACAATGACTAAAAGCTTTGATAAAGTGTATTCTCATAACTTAATAACAAACTTAACTCAGATGAAAATTGGATCCTTGGAACACTGAAGTTAGAAAGAATAAGTAGTCAGTACTAACTAAGAATTACGTGAAAAATGTTTTACTAACATGCATGCTCAAACTGTATAGTGCATATTTTAAAGGTGAACAAATGGTCCCGACATCCATTTAATATTAAAACTCCTCACTTTCTTGTTCTTCTCAGATCCTCTTTCATCTACACTTTCCCCTTTGTTTGCAGCAGCCTTCCTTTTTTGCAGTTCAGGTTTTTCAAAACACCATAAATATCTTTTTCTTTTCCTAATTTCAGCTCCTATTGTTTGTCTTGGGCCGTTCCGTTTGTCTTCTCCGAAACCAAACCATAGCAATCACGCTAACGTAAGCACATAGCCAGTTGTTGTATGACACATCACGACATAGTGTTCATGGGAAATGTAGGATTAGTACAACCAGCAGATGTATATCTGTTGCCAGATATACATTATGTTTTAAAATCGAAGTACACACAAAAACCCTTACAGTTATTGGCAGAAAACAGCCCAACCTGGCAACTATGACTTGTCACACCGTTTCTTCTGCCTGCCGATTCAAACAGACACAGTGGTATTTGTTTCACTTTTCACCAGCCAAAATGGCTAGTAACTCTACAATGTTACCCGCCAAAGTTATTTTTTACCCGCAATTGGCAGATTGGCGAGTGTTAATTTAAAGCCCTGACAACACCTTTCTACAACAGTAGTCATAGACTGATGTTGTGACTAAATCTTTGGCCAGGCATAATGAGAATTTCCTGTGGCCTAAGTCTGTGCTTACTTCTGAGGAAAGTCGCTTTAGAGCCTTTATTATTTTCAATATAAACTATAAATATACTCTTCAGTATTTTCCATTCTGCCTTTTCCTGCCAACCTGACAACAGCCAGATTGATGTGTAGCCCCTCCCTCTAACTCCAGTTCTCCACATCGATCTGGGTCTGTGTCTGGCGAATATTTTCGAAACCAGGGAGGGACAAGAACAGAATGCTTGAAGCTGATTGGGCGAAGCGCCTGTCCACCATGATTTGTTTTAGCCAATCACACGGTAACAAGTGATGATGTCGTCATCGGCATGCGCCGCAGAGACGCTGCTACAACAACAACAAGGCTCCATTTGTGAAAACTTTCTTTAGGGATAGTAAATGCTGTGGTCATTATGTCGCTGAGTGACTTTTGCTGTTTTTGCAACATGAGTATGCGAGTTAAGGGTACGTTAACCATCCTCCTGCGTCGACATCTTTTTATTTTGATTCAGAGCTATGCTAGTAGCGGTAGATCAGCTAGTTCCTCTCCCCACAACTGCACATGTGCCAGTTTTGCTTCTGCCTTTGTCACACCCTGATATCTTGCCCTAAACCACAACACTGTCTCATGATTGGTTCGAATCGGTTCCAGTTCGGTTTCGAAAAGCAAAGGCAGGAGCAGCACAAGATGGATTCTGGTGTTTGTGAACACCAGGAGAATCCATCTTGCAGGCAAGGTTATTCTCCTACAGCCTGAGCACAGACATTTGGGTTCATATCTATAAGGCTGAATGAATCCTTCAATGAATACTTAATAAATGTTGCTGCTTTAACCATGTTCCTCTCTCATGCCGACTGTTGTTTCTCATCTAGGGTTGGAGCTGATGATTTGTGATCTGTGGTGCGAGGTTTGAATGACTTTGCACATTCTGACTGATGTTTTCTAACTATCCTGTCCTACTCTCTCTCTCTCTACGTTCCACTCACTCCAACTAATCAAGGACGTTTTTCCTCTCTATCATCACTCATACTTGCTCATGCAGAAGTTTCTTGTTGAAAAGTTATGAACTCTTTACATTTGCTATAAAACAAAAAATGGTTTAAATTCAATTGGACAAGAGGTCGGCGAACAAAAATAATAAGCGCTTCAGAATATTCATGAAAAAATACTGTATTAATTTTAAAATTAGGCAATATTAAAAGTTTTGATTGAATCTTTGAGTCTACAAGACTAGTTCTGAGCAGGCGTGTGTTTACAGCACGTTAGATAGCGTGCTAAATTGGAATAATAAAGCTTCATGCCAGACAATAATGGGAGCTAAGTCCTTTAGGGCAAGGAGCTGCAGAGATAGCCAAACAAAAGATAATCAATATCATATGGTGTGTCGCCTGGAGTCTAGACTCAAGCCTCTTGCTGGGCGAACTCATCACATGCCTCTGAGCGCTTGTCTATAACCACATTCAATGTCAGACACAATGTCAAATAGGCAAGGGTGATGAGTTAATTACAACCAGTAAACAGGATGGAGATGTGGCATCATTATGTATCATATACTGTATAGTGGATGTGTTAAAGGAAATACATCATGGTCTGTTCAGGCTTTAAGAGGCGACAAATGATCTTAGGCTTTAAGTAATAGAATGAGAAGTGAAGTGCACACCGAAGCTGTCATTGGACACCATGTTAGAGTTGAAGTGGTTTCAGATTGCGGTGTGAGTCAAAGTACAAGGTGAGCTTCAGATATGCCACTGCAATGAATGCACACTCATATTTTGGTTTAAAGGCTAACACATTGTGCAGACACTTCTCATCTGTGGGGATGGATGGGCTGTGAGGTCAGTGTCGCTGACAAAACAAATCTTCTATACCATTTAACACCGTCAATGTCTGCTTACCTCACTTCCTGTTTTCTTTCTTTTTTTTTCTTGCATTGTGTAAGTCAGAAGACTCTAGAATCTTTCATGTTGTTCTGCAACATTGTGAGTGAGTGATATGAGATTTGACGATAACGACTAGTCCCGTATCCCTGATGGTGGATTTTCTTATATTGTTTGCAGCTTGTGCTTTGATATGTATGGCTGTGTGTGTGTGTGTGTGTGTGTGTGTGTGTGTGTGTGTGTGTGTGTGTGCGTGTGCATGTGTGTGTAGAGTTAGAAGTAGAGGTGCCGGTGGATACTGTTGGGAATGTGCATATGTGTTGCAATGATTGCCTCCTAAGTAACTGACTTATATGGGTGTGTGTTTGTGTGTGCATGAGCGTGTGTGTGTGTATGAGTGTGATGTGAATGCCTGGTTGCACCTGCAGCAGTGTGTGTTCAGAGAAAGTGTGTGTGTGTGTGTGTCTGTTTTTAGAGGGATAATTCTGCTGAAAAGCAGGCACAGTGCAGGGGAGGGTGAAGGTGGATGAAGAGGAGGAGGAGGAGGAGGAAGACAGTGTTAGCGCTGCAGTATGATCCTGTATCCATCAGGCTGTCTCCTGCAGTCACAGCTGCTTAAAATGCACTAACACACACACACACACACACACACACTTACAGGAAATGGCCTCAATCAGTGTAGCTCACAGTCCACAGTTTCTCATTCTAGATAGGATTATAATGTTATTACTGCATATTTATACCACATAACTGAATTAGCAACAGAACACAACCTGGGACTTCTCAATCAGTCACCTTCCCTTCATGGTGAGATTAGTCAACAAACGCAGCTGCACACACAAGCACACACACACTCACACACACACACCTTCAGCTACACTAAGCGCCACACACCTTTAACTAACTACAAAAACAACAACAACATTACGCAGCCGTGTACCTTTATCTCCACTCTCCCTATTTCTGCCGCCGCTGTTGGCAAATGAGCCATTACAAGCATGGTTTCACATTGTTTGTGCAGTGATCTATTGCCATTTCATGCACCTATATTTATGCTGATCCAGTGATGCCGCTAAGACCTGCGCTGTGTGCTGCTGAGAGAGTTTTTCTTCTCTTTTCTCTTTCAGCAGGTGGATGTTGTGGCCCCAGCTGAGAGCTGAAATAGCAATGAATGATCACTCATGTGGGTGGATCCACCCTCCAGTTCCCCCTCCCCACCCTGTGGAATTCGATAAGGAAGGGAAGAGAAAAGAAAAAAAAAGTGCACGGCCAAAGAGGCATCGAGAAGAAGAAGAAGAAGAAGAAGAAGAAGAAGAAGAAGAAGAAGAAGAAGAAGAAGAAGAAGAAGAAGAAGAAGAAGAAGAAGAAGAAGAAGAAGAAGAAGAAGAAGAAGAAGAAGGGAGGAAACGTTGATGTGTGAAAAAATGAGCAAGACAAGAACAGAGAATGAAGGGAGGGGAGGAGGAGGAGGAGTGGGGGGGAACCAGGAAACAGATGAGATCCAAAAAGCTGTTTGAGATAGAGTCAACAAGATAGAAAAAGAGAGAGAGAGCAGAAAGAGCAATGCAAGGGCAGCAGCACTTCCTCTTAAGAGTGCATATTCAAACTCACATATAGTAATGTGTCAACTGGAGCAGTGGTTCTCAAACTTTTTTGACTCAAGTACCCCCTTTCTCTTACTTTTGAATACAAGTACCCCTTTTGTCCAACCACAACATGTTGCACAATGACAAAATTAACGAGTGATAATGCACATTTTGAAGAACTGAAATGAAGATCATTTCTATCATAATTTTGTGTGCTTTTTTATGTCATTTGGTGTTTTTGGTGTCATTTTGTTGTTGTTTGTCTGTTCTTTTTATTATTAAGTATATTTTTCTCTCATTTTGTGTGTTTTTGTTGTTGTTTTTGTGTGTTGTTTGTATTATTTGAATTATTCTCGCTCAGTGTGTGTGTGTGTGTGTGTGTGTTTGGTGTCATTTGGTTGTTTCTTGTGTTATTTTGAATGTTTATCTGTTATTTTTGTGTATTTTGTAGTGATCTTGTATATTTTCCTCTCATTTAGTGTGTCTTTGTCATTTTGTGTGTTTGTATTTTTCTCTCTTAGTGCATGTGTTTTTGGTGTCATTTTTGTGTATTTTGTTGTTGTCTGTTCTTTTTATTATTAAGTATATTTTTTTTTCTTATTTTGTGTGGTTATTGTTGTTGTTTTTCTCCCAGTGTGTGTGTGTTCTTGGTGTCATTAGATCATTTGTGACTAAAAATAAACATGATAAAACTTCATATTTTCAATACATTCATTTGTTTCCCCTCTCTCTCTCTCTCTCTCAGGTACCTCTGCAGTGCCCTCACGTACGCCTCGGTGTACACGTACCCCCATTTGTGAAACACTGACCTAGAGCATTCACAGATAAAAGAAGAATCTATCGTACACATATGCATAAAGTCAAATTCTGAGCTGAGCTGATCCAGGCGTGGCTGCAGACTCCAGAAAAGACGGCTTATTTGTCTAATTCAAAAGAGGCGGAAATGTGATACGCTCCATAAATATTTCACATTGTATGAGGAGAGGTGGGCTTCCTCCTGCTGCTTCATGATACGCCATGTGCTCACGGGCCTGGTAACAACCCCCCCCCACCAAAACCCATTCCTGTTCCTCCTTCATCAGCCCAACCCAGCCCCTCCTATGACACCAACCGCCACCACCTTGTGCTCCCTCAGGGATCTCCTCCACGGTTCTCCTTGCACTCCTATGTTGGCTGACAATTAGCATGCGGTCGCTAAGACACTATAGCTAATTGTGCATAAGGGAGCCTGAGGTGTCACTCACTGGAGCAGGTTTGCCACAGGAAGAATCACCGCTGTAGTGGATCAGCTTCACAGATACATGACATAAGTTCAGAATAATCATTCTATCTAATCTATATCTATTTCCATCCATTATTTCACCCAACACAAACTCAGTGATCCAACAGAGTCATGTAAATCAGTGCCTGCTGGAACACTGCACATCCCCAGCGTGGAAACCAGGAATAGCTATTATAAGAGCTGGCCTGAGGTGCACACATGTGTGTCTGCCACGCACACACACACAAGCAGCTATGCATGCAGCGTAGTGTGCACATGCATGCATGCATGCATGCATTATAAAGAAGCATACACAAGGGCAGGGAAAAGAAGGTTTTAGTTTGAGATCTTCTCTTTTTTCTATCTGTGGAACGTCACAGACGGTGTTTTTAGCTGCTCAGTGTGTGACTGTGGGTGTATAGCAGTGTTTTTCAACCTTAAGGTTGGGAGCATATGTGGAGTCGCCTCGAGTTTAAATGGGGTCGCCTGAATTGTCAAGTAACTGAAAAAAAAAAAAAAAAAAAATTACTGATTAGAAATACATTTTTGAATTTTTAAAATTATTGCTCTTTTTCAAAATAAAACAACACACAATCTTAAATAACTGTATTCTATACTTTCACTTTGGAAAATATCAAATCAGTTATTAATATTAATATTATTAATAGAATGCAGTCAAAAAAATGATTTGATTTCACCACATGTTATTTCATAAAAATGACATCATCGGGCATGAATATTATGATATAAAAAAATAAATGAAAAATACTTCGAAATCTTATACATGATACACATATACTGTACATTATAATGTTGTTTTTTTTCTTTTTTTTTCAAAACAGCAGTCATGGCCAAACAGTCACACCACATGATACCTGTCATTAGCATGAATAAGGTATCATGAAGGCTGTCATTAAGTGTTGTTTGTTACCGTAGCCCTAACTCAACCCTCACTAGAAATGTCATAAAAACAGTTGTTTCCGCGGGTCAACCAAAGGTACCCTCCTGAATGTTGATATGTGACGAGTTGGGAGTGAGAAGTGTTGGCCACTAGGAGGGAAATTCAAAAAAATGTCTTGATTATGGGCGGGGCTCTTAGGGCAGTTAAGACACGCCCAGTCTGTACTTTAAAATCTCTGATGAACAATCTATGCTATGCTAACTAGCTACTCATTACTTAATATACCTCTCTATTCACTCTTCTACTCGCCACAGATTATAGAGCCCACAGGTGCTAGTTTTTATAAAAGGGGCAGGGCTAACAATGCTTGTTTGTGACGCAAGATGGTCCCAAAATGTCACATGATCTTGTTCTCAGCCAATAGCAAAAATCAATTGTAATAGCAGGGTTTTAGCCCATAGAGGGCAGTCACTGACATTTTACAACTAAATATGACAAATTGAAATATTTTGACTAAAATGTTGAGAGCTGGACCAGAATCAGTCAACAGCTCTACTTCATACCCAAAAACATTGGTATTAAGCAGGAAAAAAGTGGTTTAATTACTCTTTAATGACACATTATTCATGCTAATGACAGCGTAAGGTCAGATTCAAGTAAAGTGTTAGCAAAAAGTTTTTAGGATTGCCAGAAATTCTTGATATCAAAGTGTGGTCACGATCAAAGCACTGGTGTATAAATACAGGTTGAGAGGTGAGGACATCTCAGTACGTGCTCCACTAGATATTCCAGTGACTGAGAAAAGCATAAATGAACACAACCAGAGTCTGTTTTAAAGACACTTGTCTAAAGAGTGACTCACACTGCAGGGTGATAGTGTGACAGTCTCAGTGCGGCGATACGTCTTGGTTAAAGCTACGTGTATGACAGGATTCCTTTCATGCATGTAATGATGCATATCTGTCATTGCGACCTGTGAGTGCGTTGGAAATAATTGCATTAGTAGATCACATTTGTGTGTGTGTCATTCCTGGTTATCTGTGAATAAGGTTTTGGTGCAGGAGATCAAACCAACAACATGCATGTCTATCCTCCACTCGTATTCATGACTGTGTGAATAGAAACTCTGAGACGCCCTGGTGGACTATCCTACCCGGGGGTCAGAGAACTGTGCTTGCCATTGCCATTCAAGGCCGTCAGTGCTGATAAGATGACGGCACGTCCGAAGTTGCGTGGTGCATCCGCAGTCAGCAACATGGCTCGCTCTCAGTGAGCACGTGCTGAGCAAACAAGGCTGACCTCTGCACAACAGCCACAACAACACAGGAAGAGTGACAGTTATTACACATGACTTCAGCTCATAATAGGCTGGAGCACGTTTGATCAGCAGTAGGAGAAGATCCAGAGTCCTGTGATTGTCCGTTTGTCAGCTGAGCAGGGTTGGGGTCAATTATAATTATGATCGTTATTTTTCAAATATGTTGCTGTCATAATCATAATAAAATTGTAATTGAATTTAGATAATTGACTTTGTAATTGTAATTGCCTTGAAAATTCTATAAAAATTGTCATTTACAGTTTAACGCAAAAGTTACAGTTCTACGTACAGCCCTACACATATGTAGTTAACAATTATTAAAATATGTTGCATTATATCAAGCTTTTCCATATTTCACCATTTTTTTTTTTTTTTAAATACACAAAAAAGGCTCAGACGCTCAAACCAAAAATATAACAAGTTAACCAATAGATAGGAAATAAATTAGATGATAGATATTTGTTTTTAGTGCATTTTACAGCTGATTTAGGACCTGTTATCATAAGAGATGCTAACAGAAAGCTAACACAAGAGGAAGGTTCACTTTTATTGGACTATGTATTTCAGGCTCATTAAATGTCATTAATTGTAATTGAGAACATAATTGTAATTGACTTTCTGAGGATAAAAAAAAAACATTCTAATTTAATTGTAACTGGGAAAATTGCTGGTCATTGTAAAATTGAATTGTAATTGAACATGGGTAATTGCAAAATGTAATTGACCCCCCAGACCTGCAGCTGAGATATTATCTAACATCTGTGTAATTATGATTTTGTGACTTTTCTTCATTCTTTTGATTTCCTTTCTTTCTTTCTTTCTTTCTTTCTTTCTTTCTTTCTTTACGTTACTACATTTGTTTTAAAACAGGGTGAACAGCAACATGACACTGCTGATGTTTGTAGTGATAATAAAATCACCAAAGTCATCAGATGACTCAAGGCACTGTTATTATTATTATTATTATTTTGTTTTTCTAATTTCCAGTTTACTAGTGGAACAGGATCAAGAACCTGCTTGGTAAAGAACAAGGCACTCAATTAGGATCAAGTATTCAAGTAATCCAGAAGAATGAAAGGTTTATTTTGCAGAATGTCCTGGTAGCTAGGTACAGTATGTGATACAGTATTTACTGCACGGTTCATGTATAAAACAAGGACCAAATGTATGTTATTGAATATTTGTTTTACACTCTTAATCATTGTAAAAGAGAAACTGTAACAGTAAACTGGCAAAAAAAAAAAAAAAAAGTTGTGATCATAAAGACACTTCTGTGGTAATTGTTGAGGAAATAAACTGCAGCATCTTCAGCAGTAATACACAATATTAGAACTTTAAATATGGCACATTTGTTGAAATCTATTTTTAACCTAATGTTTTCTAAGCCTAAAATGAACCATACTACTGGCATTTTTTTATGTGAAATTTTTTCAAATTCTAAAAAGCGCCAATATTTATAATATAAGGAGTCTTGTTTGCATCTGTTGAATCAGCAATAACTATATTCTTATTGGTTAAAAAATAAAATCTTGTCATTAAACATATATTGACATTTTTTCTTTAGATTTAAGGGAGATCAGTTTTATTTGACAGTGGCCTGATATGTTACACTCGTGTTGACATTAGATCATCCACTGTTAACATTCATATTTAGGAAAATGGTACATTTGACTCATGGAATAATGTACTTTAGCCTGAATCTCACTGTTTACACAGTTGGTGAAGCAAACAGGCTTCATTAGTTTAAGACAAGCCATAGGTTTAATCTGTTACTGTTACGAGGTTGTGTATTAGCACATGGTGGTCTCGTCTAGTTTTTCTTCCTCTTACAGACCCCCAACACACACAAAAAATGCATTTGGAGTTAGGTCAACTGAAATGTGAACATAGAAGTGAATGCAAGCAGGTCATTTTCATAGTTACAGAAGATATATAATGTAGATTGTATGGATCTATATTATGCACAAGATAATTGTTAAAATGCTGGGCACCAACCCTATATCATCATCATCATCATCATCATCATCATCATCATTTCAAAGACAAACACACAATTGGTTTATGTTGCCGTCAAAGCGCCTTTTGATCATATAAAGACATCACATTTTGTACGATTGTGATCGTTTTGTATTTGCTCTTTATGCAAATTTCCAAATACAATTTGTGAATCTATATTTAGATAAATGTAGATCAAATATGTGGTTTGGAAGTGGAAAAAAAAAACAAAACAGTTTCACTAAAACAAGAAGAAAGTCAGATTAAGCTGCATATTATTACCTCCTGTAACATCTACATAAAGCATTTGTTTTACAGTTTGTAACTATCTCAGTAAAAATGTTGGTGAGAGTTTAATTTAAAACCCAAATTAAATACAGATATTTATTACACTTAAAGCTGATATCTGGAGTTTCTGAGAAACGTCTCGATGTCCCGCCCTAAACAGCTCCACTTCCTCCCCCTGCATCTGCCAATCTACCAGAAGCCACGCCTCTACTTTTCTGCACGCTCATTGCGGAACATAACAAGGTTGCATCGGGTTCCATTGATAGAGGTCTATGGGTCAGGTAAGAGCCAAAATCATATTTACCTGTTTGTTGTTGTGATGACAGTCTCAAAAACAGGAAGTCGAAGCCTATCATTTCCATTTGTATAGGGGTCTATAGGACAAAGGAGGGACTTATATACATTAATGTATATGAATGACCACCGGTAGTAGACCATAGGAAAAGACTAGTTACATATTTATTCTTATCTCAAAAGAATCATACATAAACATAGATTTCTCAGAAACTCCAGATATCAGTTTTAAGCTCTATAATCTCTACAGATTTGTCACCAGACTGGTTCCGTCCCACCCTAACTCCATCTCCCCTATTCCTTTCCCCCCTCACTCAGGGGTCACACAGCCCTATCTTTTTATATCTTTCCCTCTAATAAAGTTTTTCTTACCCTTCTTTAGGAAGGCCTGGGGATGGTCACAATTAACCAATAAAATACATGCATTTGTTTCAGCGCAATAATAAAACATGCATAGCTGTTGCAAAAAGATGCACGTAGTGTTGACCTTCAGTAGCACGTGCAGACAATTGGTAAAAACATAAATGAGAAAAGAACAAAATCACTTATGAACTTTAGATTCACATATTATTAAGCTTGACATAAAAAATACAGCCATTTATAGAGTTTTCATTAAAAAAAAAAAAAAAAAAAAAAAACAGCTTCCTGTCACCTTTAGTGCTGAAGGTTGACTTACCAACAGTCAGTATTGAATGACTGTCATTACGTGTGTAATAATGCGTCTCTGTTGTGAGTGCGCATTGTTTAAAGCTGTCTAAATGTCATGTATTGATCCTTAGCTTTATCAAGTTGTTTTTCAGACCACTTTGTGGAGCGCTCTACCCGCAATGGGAACTTTTTGCTGATGAGACAAATACAATAGCTGATAGTTCCATCCCGTGCAGGAGCTCAGCATCGGACTGCGGAAAAGGGGCGTCCGGAAAACCCCTTAAACTCTCCAAAGATGAACATTTACGCTTCCAGATCATCAAACGTGTGTATCTAACCACCACGTGCTGTCTAGTTTTGTAAGTCAAGTGTAGGCTTTGGTTGGAGACAGTTGTGGGCACATAAACATGTGATGAAGTAATATTACCGCCCCCAGCGGACAGAATGGTCTCGTCCTACTCAATCATGCTGTTCAGCTCACAGCGCTAAAGAGCACGAGCTTCCTTCTACCTTTGGGATTGTCAGCACCTCCTCAACTCACCCTGCATCGGATTGGATCGGATCGGATTGGATTGGTCTTTTGGAGAAAGCAGGTACGCTCATTCCGTTTCACACACACACACACACACACACACACACACACACACACACACACACACACACACACACACACACACACACACACACACACACACACACACACACACACACACACACACACACATTTTCTCTCTCTCACACACACACTCCATCCGATTAAGCAGTCCACGTGTTTGGATTGGACTGTAGGTGGATCCTCTGCTCCTGATCTTATAAATGTGTTATAGTCAGATACGTGTATATCATCACTACAGTGTCATGTGCGACTTCCTGTCTGTCTGTCTGTCTGTCTGTCAGTCTGTCTTGTGTTCCTCACGTGACGTCCGACCCACAGGAATGTTGTGTTTATTACACTTTGTAAAGTTTCATCATGACCATTATTATTATTATTATTATTATTATTATTATTATTATTATTATTATTATTGTCCCTTTATAAACGTCACTGGATTTTATTCACAGAATAAATGAAGTGATTGGAAAAAAATGTATCATTATTTTACATGAAAGTCTATAGACATCTACACATAGATAGATGTTTAACCAGTGGACTGATGTTTGGGATGAATATCTGTCCTAAAGTCATCATCCTCATCTTCTCTCATAAAGAGAGGCACACACAGGGAGAGGAAAGCTGGTGTGTGTGTGTGTGTGTGTGTGTGTGTGTTGATGGGGGGGGGGGGGATATCCATATTAGGAAGTAGTGTCCTACATATTAAAGCATGGCACAGTTGGCTACGCAAGGTACAGGTGCCATTGATTGTGAATCAGTGACATGGATCCGAAACTACTGTCAGAGATCGAGATAGGCAGTGTGCACGTGCGTGCGTGCGCGCGTGTGTGTCGCATGATCGCAGTTCTCTATACAATCCCTGCGCCACACAGTGTATTTGCGGAGTGTGTGTGTGTGTGTGTGTGTGTGCTTATGAATAAGAGGTTAGGTGCCCAACATGTGGCTTACAGGAGGGGGGAAAGGGTGATCGCGTGCGTGTGTGTGTGTGTGCGTGCGTGTGTAACTTTTCCCTCCTTCGATGATGATGATACACCTACACAGGATGTGGCTTCATCTGTTTGCTTCCCCATTATCAGGTCGCTCATCAGCATGTGTGACATGGATCGTGCATGTGCGCGCGTCTTTACGCACCAAACTAGTGCACTTGCATGGATCGGGGTGGTGGTATTCTATAGTTATCCAACTAGAGTTGGAAAAATGTGTGTGTGTGTGTGTGTGTGTGTACGCATAAATAATATGCGTACACACGCACACGCACGCACTCGCGCACATACGCCTGATCATCCGCCCTTTCAAGGAAGCGATGTGTAAGTTTAACAAAGACACAGTTGAATGTGTGCGTCCTCCTTCTCTCTCTCTCTCTCTCTCTCTCTCTCTCACACACACACACACACACACACACACACACACACAGAGTGACAGGACACTACTGGTTTCCATGGTGCGTTCATGGACCCTTCTGATCTCCGACTATTCATGACCTGTAATGTGTCATAATCAGCTATAATTATATATATATATATATATTCTGAATAGACTGATGAATAAAATACATACACAAAGACAAGGATTAATAAATATCTTTAATCAACTGTATCATATTTTGTTGATGTACTTTGATGTGATTATAAGTAGAGATAATAAGTGGAAAACAATAACAATAATAATAATGCATTAATTTTATATAGCGCTTTATCATAGACACTCAAAGACGCTTTACAGAATTATGGCATTATTCTTTCACTCCACACTTAGTGGTGGTAAACTACTGTTGTAGCCACAGCTGCCCTGGGGCAGACTGACAGAAGCGAGGCTGCCATAGTGCGCCATCGGCCCCTCCGACCACCACCAACACTCACTCACACACTACGTTCATACTAGGCAATGTGGGTGAAGTGCCTTGCCCAAGGACACAATGACAGATACCACTGCAGTGACTGCCACCCCAATGGGTTAATCTGTGAGTTGGTCAAACAGGACTAACTAGTATCTCTGTTTAACACAGTTCATCTCGTTGCTTTAATTTGTTTCTGATAAATTATAGTTTAACTTGATGGACCTTGAGTTTAGTTAGTTTAGTTCGGCTCTTGTGTGTAGTTAAACTATTTCAATCTTTTGGAAAGTTTCAATCAAGGTCAAAACTTAGATTTTTAATCTAAAATGTTTTAGATTACTTTGCAAGGCTGTTATGGTCTCGTTATTACAACTTTAAAAATATTGAATATAATAATATTTGGTAAAATACTTTTGCCTAAAATAAATACACACCAAGGGGCTGAAGAATGATGTATTTTATACATTGCCTATTTGGTAACTTTTGCTTCGTTGTTTACTAAAAGTTTTCGTCATAGTATCCGTCAACTACATTTAAAAAAAAATGACAATAACTAGATTATGACTAATAGTAATAAAAAAAAAACATGTTAAACAAAATCAAAATGTATAGATATTATGGGACAACATTTTGATGTCTAAAACTAGACTTTGACAGAAATAGTCCTCATGACTAAACTTTGACTAAAAAGTTGCATTTTAGTAAAAAAAATATGGTTGAAAAATGTGATGTCAAAATGAACACTGACTGATGCTAAAGTTGCATTTACCAATGGTGGGTGGCAAGTATGGAGGTAGAGTTGTGCCTTTATTATTCAATCCAAAAAAACTTTATTATTCAATTTAAAAAAAAAAAAAAAAAACCCTTATCAGTCAAAGAAACAAAAAAAAGCATTGCTTAAATCAAAAAACCTTTTCAATCAAAGGAACAAAAAATAATAATTCTTAATTAAAAAAAAAAAAAAAAAAAAACACCTTTTCAATCAAAGGAATAAAAAACAAACAAACAAAAAAAATTACTTATATCAAAAAACCTTTTCAATCAAAAAAAGTTTACTTCAATCAAAAATAATTATTTTCAACCAAAAAAAGATTGCTCTTCTTATAGTGTTGACCTTCGACAGCATGGGCAAACAAAGTATACAAATTATAATTATATATATATATATATAATATATATATATATATATATATATTTTTTTTTTTGGTTCTTTTTCTTTTTTTTTGATTGAAGTAAAGTTTTTTTTTTTTTTTTTAATGAATTAATTTTTTATTGAATTAATAAGACAGCTCTACTTCCATAGGCAGGCGGGGGTTGCCTATGGGACTCGTTTGTCACGGTTCTCTCCGACAAACACCTGAAGGCAGCATAGCGAACGACAAGTGACGAGAGAGAGAGAGAGAGAGAGGAGAGAGAGAGGAGAGGCGAGAGGAGAGAGGAGAGAGAGAGAGAGAGAGAGAGAGAGAGGAGAGAGAGAGAGGAGAGAGAGAGAGAGAGAGAGAGAGAGAGAGAGAGAGAGAGACCTGTACCGTGTAGAACACAGAGAGGCTGGAGCTGTTCTCACATAATGATAGCAGGGATTATTTCGTCCACAAACTCGTGTTTTAGTCAAGTTATTGTCAACCCGCTGACCTGCCGCGAGTCTCTGAGGATCTTTACATTTTGTTCCAGTCTTTGCTTTTCTCTGAATGTTGCTGCTGGAAGCTTAGCGGCACTTTAACTGGTAAGGAAGTGTGTGTGTGCGCGCCCGCGTGCGTGCGTGCGTGCGTGCGTGTGTGTGCGCGCGCGCGCGCGTGTGTGTGTGTGTGTGTGTGTGTTATAGGTGTTTGTTATTGTTCGGGTGTGTTTGTAGGTCTGTGCTCGTGTGTGTTTGTAGGTCTGTGCTCGTGTTGCGTTCACGGTCACGCCGCTGCTCGCTGTGACGCCTTCAGTGTTGATCCTGTAGGAGTGCAACCAAACTATAGTGCATGTAGTGCATGTGCTCAGTGGCAGATAAGAGACTTTTAAAGCAATGTTTGCACGATAAGACCAGAGGAGGTTGAGAAAAACACAAAAACCCACTGCAGCCTTAAAAAGCTCCTTTCATTACATGTTCAGAGGCAGAATGGATTTATTGAGAGATTTTTAGGATAAACAAACCACAAACACCTCTAAGATTAAAGGTGAAAACCATGAACTAAATCTGTTTAAAGTTATTAAACATATATGACATTTAACGTGTTTTAATTGGTGTAAGTTTGAGGAAACATTTTGATTTCATTATAGTCATAGTCGTTTGACTAAAATTCAACTTTTATTTTGTCAAAATGTTGTCACCAAAACTATTTCATTTATAGTCTGTACTGTTTTAGTCAATTAAATTACATTACGATTATAGTTTTTTAGTTGACTAAATCTGTTACAGAAATAGTCCACTAAAATATTAAAAATAAGAGTTATGTATATTATTGTATTTTTAAGCTTTAATTACCAATGATTAACCTGATGTGGGGCGGTATTAAAGCTGGTCCCGCCTACCATGCTCCAAAAGTGGTTTTGATTGGATACTGTCCATAAAAGAAAGAAACTTACCAGTAGTTGTGATTGGATTTCGTCCCATGTGAATATTATTTGTTAGTTTTTATTCGTCGGCAAAGATATTAATATATTTAGTTTAGTTTTTGTTTTTTGTACTTTTAAAAACATAAAAATATGGTCATAGTCCAGTTACTGTCGACGAAAAACTATGATGAATTTTTTTTTAGTCAACACAATTAACAAACAGTTCACACACGCACACACACACACACGATCTTGTATTTCATTGTAAATCTATTGTCATGAAGTTAAATTATTAGATGTTGACACCTGTCAATCATAATCTGTTTATCATGACGTTTTGGTGACTTTGTTCCTTATTATTTGAAGTTCTGAAGTTGTTCAAACACTGCTTTATTTCTTTTGCTTAGTGTGTTTCTCTTATACACGCACACACACGCACACGCACACACACACACACACACACACACACACACACACACACACACACACACACACACACACACACACACACACACACAGGGAGGGGGGAGGGGGGGGGGGAGTATAGAGACAGAGTGTTGTTTTGCAGACAGGATTACATTGTCTCCCCCCCCTCACGTCAGATTTCAGACGTTATGTTAAACGTTTTCTGTGTCTCCGTGGTAACGTTGACCAACACGACACCGGGGAAATGATCTATGATCTCCCAAACAGCCTGTTATAGAATAAGCATCCGTCACCTGTTCCCTGCAGTCTTTAATAGCGTCAGGATAAAGTTATAAGGTTAAAGACGAGAACCCCCCAAAAGCCCTCTTCTATCAGTAGTGTTTGTTTGATGGAAGGGCCACATGATCAACATTCATGTCAGCATTTAGAATAATGATGACACAACTGAGCATTAACACAGGAAAGAATGAATAGTTATTTTTAAAAGTAATTTTGTGTGTTTTTCTGTCATTCTGCATATGTTTGTCGTTGTCTTGCTTGTCATGCTTGCATTTTTTGCCTTTGAGTTTCATGTAAAATGTATGTTTTTTGGCGTCATATTATGTTGTCATTTTGCATTTTTTTGAGTAATTTATGTGTATTTCTGTTGTTGCTTTGCTTGTTTGCTACTACTGTGAGTCATTTTCTGTCCTATTGTGTATTTTTTATGAAAAATGTATGTTTTTTGGAGTCATTGCGTATTTATGTTGTCATTTTGCATTTAAAAACAAAAAACAAAAAAAAAAAAAACCGTTGTGCTTTTGTTTTGTGTGTTTTTCTGTCATCCTGACAACTCTTGTCGTTTTGTGTGTTTTTGGAGTTTTTTTTCTGTCTTTTACTGTGTTCTCCTGCAATCTTGTTAATTCTTTGCTTTTTTTAACCCTTTTGTTTTGTGTATTTTTCTGTCATTTTGCACATTTAATTTGGGGGGCCGCATGTGGCCCCCGGGCCGCCAGTTGCCCATGTCTGGTCTAGACTGTGAGTCAAAGCTGTTACACGTTTGTTGACGAGGAAGAAAAGCCACCAACCCACCTACGTTGGATGTTTCAGGGTTGGGACTGGTGTGTTTTTAGGGAGTCATGATTTAATACCAGTACACGTCAACACAGTCTTAGTTTTGAATGACTCGTCATTTATGATGAATGCGGCGCTTCAGTGTTGGAATGACAAAGATGAAATATGTTTTATTGTTTATTGACGGTGGCTCGTCACTGATGCATCACATTCACAGATGTGTGGACTGGACTGAGGCTTTATTTGTGTGTGACTGCCTTCCACCATTGTGTGTGTGTGTGTGTGTGTGTGTTCATACTGAATAAATGCTGCATACATTTGGCTTTTGTCAATAGGACTGTTTGTCTTTCGTAGGCAGCTCGTGCTCTTACTTATCCAGCCCGGTGCTTATCGTGATCAAACTTTCAACTTTGCTACGACTCTTTATCTTTCCAAAAAGTCTATATTGGTAAAGTTTGCCCCGTCTCTCTACTCTCCCTATACTCTTCTCTTTCCCCCCTCTATCCACGCCATCAGTAAAATGATCATCTTAATTTCTTGTTTGTCTCGTCCCTTCAGAATGTGGAAGTGTTTTATTGGCGTGGCCAGAAACAATGAGGACAAGGCTGGGCTTTGTGGGGGCAGAAATGCATTTTTAACCCATGTGAATGAATGGCGCCTCACATTCCACAGCAGCAGACCCTTTACTGAATGGCAGCACTAACGCTGCTGTTTTCATTACTCATTACTGCCTTTCCACCACGAACGGGCATCTACCTTGAACGATAGAGAGGAGGGGCTCACGTCTCTAAACAGATTAGCAAAGGAATATTTTTTAATCTGGGGCAATAATAAATATACAGAAATGTCTTTAAAGGATAAAAACGCTATTCACTGTAACAGGCGATTCTTAACGAATCAAACAATGTCAAATAATGACTGAGTTTTTTCTTTTTCTTTTTTTTCCTATATTCTTAATTAAAATTTGCTCAAACCAGTTTTAACATGTAAAATGATAAAATAACAACAGTTTAGAAAACAAAAAAATGATGAGCTACATTAGCAGAAATAGACAGTAGAAAAGAAGTAGAAAGAAGTGTAAACGTATTTAAACCAACCTCTTTAATCACTATCTATTTAGCTTTTTTTAAGTACAACTAATAATATAATTAATTACCCATTAATCATTAAACAAACAATCTACTAGGGGTGTGTATTGCCTGGCATCTGGCGATACGATTCGTATCCCGATTCATATGTCACAATACGATACGATATAGAGATTTTTTTTTTTTTAATACATGACTTAAGAAACAACTAATGTGTAAATGTGTACACCTTCATGAGAACATTATGTATGAAATATATTTTATTGGCACATTTTACACTCAAAACAGTGGCTTTAACATAAAAAAATAACATAAAATCTGGCTTTTAAACCAACTTTGACTTTAGTGCAACTTAACTGAGGTATTTGCCTAGAACAACAAGTAAATGCAGAAAGTTAGAACTTTCTTTTTAGATTTTATTGACAAAAACATAAGCTGGTCAACATGCCCAGCTTCTTTGTGCAGTTACAATGAGTCCGATATGGATTCATTTTGAATTGATCAGAGAAAAGTAATATCGTGATAAATCGTCAAATTGATTTTTTTTCAACACCCCTACAATTTACATATTCACAAATAGTCTATAGCTAATCATCAAGGGCCTATGTTACGTGTTTAGATAATTATATCCTGGATTAATCTCCGTTAGCGGGCTTCACCTAACCAAACATTCGCCTGTCAGAGAGAAGCTGTCCTATGAAGGTCGATAACAACACGCTGAGTTAAACGTGTACTAAACCTCATTATTTTAGTGAATGTATGTACAGACACTCCTTAGTAAAAGAAGCTCAGTCACAAACATTACTTAAAGTATTAAAAGTAATTCATAATCTGAAACATAATTTTCATCATCGCCATCATAATTGCAATCAAGAAAACACTAATGCACAATCTGTTACATGTTTGTAGTACTGTAGTACAACTAAATAATTACAGTGTGGTGTTTCATTACCTACAATAACATTATAACATACATATATATATATATATATATATATATATATATATATATAAATCACATAGGGATGTCCTGATACAACTTATTCACTTATGATACGATGCTGATATTGCAGCCTTGGGTATTGATCGATATCGAACCGATACAATATCAGCACAAATCATACATATTTTTATTACTTATTTTGTAGTGTGGAATGTTAGAAAAGGCTTGATTATTAAAAAAAACAGGCCCATTTATGATAAACCAATGGAATACATATAATTCACCTTTTAGAAAAAAATAATATTCTATGTTTGAATAAAATAAATAAAATAGCAGATATTGAAAAGATTTTAGATGCAGTCTGATAAATATTCGTTTTCTGGCTGATATCGGACCGATATCTGATATCAATATCGGACCGGGACACCCCTATAAACACATCAATATTTACAGAAGGAACAAAGAGCTGTTCAATAGGCTCGACATTACAGAAATAAAGTTAAGTCAGAGTTGAGTAAAACTACTTAGAAACGAGGGCATCAAAGGATAAGTGGTGGAGTAAAATGTACAATATTTGTTTTTTAAATGTAGTGGAGTGAAAGTAATAAGTATCCCCCAGAAATAACGTAATAAAGTAAGCTACAGACACTTGAAAATACAGTACTGCTCATTTAGTTTGTCACTGCCTGCCACTGTCAGGAAGATGATTTATTTATTTATGTTATTTTTATTATTATATGTTCACAAAGGTTTAACACGCTTGCTTACTTATTGCAACTGAAAACCAGTCCACACTCAGACATATTTCCATGATGTAATGTTTCTCTCATTTATAATATTGTGTACACTACATACTCATCGGTATTACGGTAAATGAAAAACAAACACAGGTATTTGTTTTGAATACAATCTCCAAAGTTAGTCAAGAGTTGATGTTATTTCATTGGTATTCCAAATAAAATACTTCCACTCATTATAAGTCTTACATTTGGTTTTGATAATAATATTACAGATTTTCATTTATTTCATTTCATTTATTTATGAAAAGGTGTTAATTTTGAAATAGAATGTGAAACAAAGCCTCTTCTGTATGTGTATATATATATATATATATATATATATATATATATATATATATATATATATATATATACATATATATATATACATATATGTTAGCACTGTTTTGATAAAAAAAAACAACATATAGCAAACCAATGAATAACTTTTTTTCTGTTATCAATTATAATCACAGTCAGAATCAGAATGCCTTTATTTATCACAGTAGAAAATTACTTTTGTCACAGCTGCTCAAGAAAAAAAATCACAAATAAAAAGAATAAAGAATAAACAAAGACGAAAGAACAAATACACGTTAAAAAGTGCATAATTAGGTAAAAGACTGTTAAAAATAAGGATTAGACACACACACACATTACGGTGGTAAAAAATAAAGTAAGATAGATAATACTAATAATAATAAAAGTAATACACATTTGTATACAAATATATATACAAATATGATACAGATATCTACAACAATCAAGCTGTGAGGTTACAGTGATGAATTATACAGTTTGATCGCCACAGGCAGGAATGATTATAAAACATATTTTAACTAATGTCAATTAATATATATGATATTATTTGTGCAATAATTTAAAAATGAGCTTAATGTTCACCAAAACACCCCAAATAAGCATATTTACTCGACATTATAGTTTATTTAATAAAGTTACTAATTTGTTTCAAAATCACATCTTATATCATATCATAGCCTGATTTTAGGACATGTAGTATGTTGGTAATAAATCAGAAATAATACAAAAATGGGTATACCCTGAAATGGAAAATCAGAAGTAGGGCTGGGCGATATATTGAGATTCAAAATATATCAGGTTTTGTATTTTGGCGATATAGAAAATTACAATATTGCCTATATTGATATATATATATATAGTATATATTTTATATCTTATTTTGTTTTAAAACAATAAAGCACAGTTTCACTCACACATGCTGTCCTTTATAAGAGAAAAAGCCAAAAGTGGCACATTTTGTGCAACAGTTTGTTAATAAATGTGCCTGTGTATCAAAATTATCCAGATTTATATCGTTTATCGTCATTTTGAGAAAAAAAAATATTGAGATATGAGTTTTGGTCGATAACCTCCAGCCCTAATCTAAAGTACTAGTTGACAGACATTGTGAATGTTAAGATACAGACATTTTCAACTTAATGATCAGAAAGTAGTGACATTAATGTTTTTGCTAGTGATTAGCCACATGTAATGGGAAAACTAGTATTCATCCGATGCTGTCTCTGTGTCGAGTGTCCTTGTTTTTCTTTTAAATGAAATATTCCATTTGACATTACAAACTGCAACTGTTGTGTAATATAATACAGTATAATATTAAACAGTAGCTGAAACCAGGACAGCTGAGTGAAAACAGTGGCTCTAATAGCTGCCTGATTCGGCCGTAATGCCAAATAAACGGTCATTATTAAGTCATTGTGTTCAGTTGAACTGTGTTTTGACTGTACTTTATTATTCCAGCCCACCTGCGTTTGTTTTCATTTTCTGACTCTAATAGTTAGTAGGAGAAAAAAAAAAGCCTGCTTGTTTTTCTCACAGGCTGTTTCTGTTCCTCCTCTCATCTCTTCATTGTTATTCTTGAGATTTCATCATTTTTTCCTCTGGATGAAAGCAAACATGTATCTGCGTTTACACGCTTTAATAACTTTCTATGGCACGTACGGCTTGGATCATTGTGCGAGGCAGCGTTGAAAAAGAAAATCACAAAGCAATTTTTGACTGCCGTCCAAACTGTGAAAACAGAAGCGTTGGAAATGATGGACGTGTTTGTCGGTGGTCCACTGTGGACAGCAGCATCATGTTCATTTCAGGTCCTGTGTGTGTGTTCCGTGGTGATGGCGTTAATTCCGTACTGCGTGGTGGGGGTTTCCACTCTGAAAGGGCAATCTCTGTGTGTTAGCCTAGAAACACCCAGCTCCTGGATTAAATTATAAATGAGACCTCCGTGGGACACGTATTGCTTACGATAATCAGAGGGAATTTACATTTGCTGTCCCTCACATTTCAATGGATTTAGAAAAAAAATGGTCTTAATATTTTTCAGCCATTCAGAAAATGTGAGGGAGTTTAAATTAGACTGAAAGAAATGAGTCATCACAGGATTATGGCTGGAGAGGGTCAGGGGGTTATAGTTTGTAGGGGGTTGGGGGATTCACCCATTGTATCCAGGAGGAGGAAGAGTAATGTTTTGCATATAGACATGTGCTAAATCTGGCTAGGTGTGATAAATGCAACAGAAATAACGTCTCTGAATGGACTTTTTTCCCTCAATCAAACTATTTCCAGTTGAGATGGAAAGTGTGAAAGCAGAGGTGGACTACTGTCACCACACGGGGGTAAAAACAGGTGATTGTGTTGTTGATCTGAGGTCACATTAGGAACTTTGACATCAGCATTTAGAATAATGATCAATCTGAGCATTAATGCAGGAAAGAGCAAAGGGTTTAGTCTGTTTTGTGGACATTTTGTGACTTTTTTTTTTGTTGTTTCATGTGTTTTCTGGTGGTCAAGTGTATTTTTCTCTGAGTTTGTACATTTTAATTGCTTTTTGTATTTAAAGTTTTATTTGTATTTTTCAGTCATTTTAGGTTTTATTGTGGATTTGTGTGTTATAAGTGATTTTGTGTATTTAAGCTGTAATTTTGTGTATTTTAGGTGTCATGTTGTGTATTTTAGGTGTCATTTTGTGTATTTCAGTTGTAATTTTGTGTATTTAAGGTGTAATTTTGTGTATTTTAGTTATCATGTTGTGTATTTTAGGTGTCATTTTGTGTATTTAAGATGTAATTTTGTGTATTCAAGCTGTAATTTTGTGTATTTTGTGTATTTAAGATGTAATTTTGTGTATTCAAGCTGTAATTTTGTGTATTTTAGTTGTATTTCTGTGTATTTTAGTTGTTATGTTGTGTATTTTTGTTGTATTTTTGTGTATTTTAGTTGTCATGTTGTGTATTTTTGTTGTATTTTTGTGTATTTTAGTTGTCATGTTGTGTATTTTTGTTGTATTTTTGTGTATTTTAGTTGTCATGTTGTGTATTTTTGTTGTATTTTTGTGTATTTTAGTTGTCATGTTGTGTATTTTTGTTGTATTTTTGTGTATTTTAGTTGTAATTTTGTGTATTTAAGCTGTAATTTTGTGTATTTCAGTTGTCATGTTGTGTATTTTAGGTGTCATTTTGTGTATTTTAGTTGTCATGTTATGTATTTTTTTTGTATTTCTGTGTATTTTAGTTGTCATGTCGTGCATTTTTGTTGTAATTTTGTGTACTTAAGCTGTAATTTTGTGTATTTTAGGTGTCATGTTGTGCATTTTAGGTGTCATTTTGTGTATTTTAGTTTTAATTTTGTGTATTTAAGCTGTAATTTTGTGTATTTTAGGTGTCATGTTGTGTATTTTAGGTGTCATGTTGTGTATTTTTGTTGTAATTTTGTGTATTTAAGCTGTCATTTTGTGTAATTTAGTTGTCATGTTATGTATTTTTGTTGTATTTTTGTGTATTTTAGTTGTCATGTTTTGTATTTTAGTTGTAATTTTGTGTATTTAAACTGTAACTTTGTGTGTTTTAGTTGTCATGTTGTGTATTTTAGTTGTCATGTTGTGTATTTTAGGTGTAATTTTGTGTATTGTAGTTGTGATGTTGTGTATTTTTGGAGTCATGTTCTGTATTTTTCTGTAATTTTGAGTAACCTTGTATGTTAGGGGTCACACAACATTAGAACGAGGGTCACATGCGGCCCCTGGGCCCTATAGACAACCATAGTGCAGTCCTGTTTTTTTCTTCCTTTGCTATGTTAATAGTTGTATATGTCACAGTGTGTACATTTATAAATCATGCTTATCTTACCTGCAAAGGTCACATAATGTGTTCAGTTATTTTACATATCTAGCAGAGGTGGGACGATACACTGAGTTGATGATATGATAAGATAAACAATAATGGGCTTGCGATAACGATACGATATTTTGTTTTAGTTACATCGTGATATCTTGTCGCACAATATATTTTGTGAGAACAAACCCCCCAAAATAAATCAATTATTTCAAGTGTTAATCAATCTTTCATTTCATTTCCAGTAGGGCTGGGCGACCATATATTGATGTTCAAGATATATCGAGGTTTCTATTTTGGCGATACAGAATATTACAATATTGCCTATATCAATAAACATATTTTTAAAGCTTATTTTGTATCAAAATACAGTACTTGTTTTAGGGATCGCTGCTTTCTCTACTTCTCAGAACATGAAATGCACATGCCAGTACTCACTCACACGTGCTGTCCCTCGTAGGAGAAAAAGCCAAAAGTGGCACATACTGTATTGTGCAGCTGTTTGTTAATAAATGTGTCAAATAAATCATATCAGTAAATTTAACCCAGATTTGTCTTTCTGGTCAGACTTTTATGAATTCAAATGATCAAGATTTATATCCTGTATCGAAATGTTGAGAATAAATATCAAGATATGAGTTTTGGTCCATATCGCCCAGCCCTAATTTCCAGTATACAGTAAGGGTGATTTCTCAGCCAGAACAGATGTGATAACTTATAACCTAATATTAGTGCTTGTGTCTAACAGCAACAAGCACTAACACGCAGACTTTCCAGGTCATTTACAATAAATCACAATACATGTCATGCCAAAACATAAAACATTTTGTGAACCAGTTATTGGAGTTATTTGTTATTTATTCATTCATGTTCAGTGGCTGCTTTGTGCTGCCCAGGTTCACAAGGCTCTGCTGGTGTCAATCCCAGTTCACAGTGGCGCAGTGGTTAATAAAGGGTCAGATAGCTGTTAGTTGTATGTTTTAAATCTGAATTTGGTAACACTTTATATTAGGGAACACCTATTAACCATTAGTTAGTTGCTTATTAGCATCAGTAACATATCGGCTCTTAATTAGTCATTATTAAGTACTTTTTAATACATTAGTCTCACAGTTAGGGCTGGGATAAATGATTAATCGAGTGATTATTTTTTCGATGTATCGATTAATCTAATGATTCATTTTTTTCAGTTTGATTCGATTCTACTCGATTTGATTATTGAAAGTAATTTTTACATGTTGATTTAAATATATAAAATAAAAAAACAAACAAACATGAATTCCTTAACATTGCAATATAGGTTTATTGCTCTTCAACTCAAAATTCCAAAATAAAATTCAAGTTATAAAATGAAAGTACAAAATAATGCATTCAGAGTCAGAAGTAGCATTAAAATAAACTTTCCTTTTACCTGAAGAATTGTGTGTGTGTGTGTGTGTGTGTGTGTGTGTGTGTAAACTCCAATAGATTCCAATGTGTACAGCAAACATACATGTGTTTAATTTACATATCAGGACGGACTACTAGGGTATCACAGTGGTATGTACATGTGTTCTTTCATAGCGTGTGTGCGTAAGCGCGTGTGGCTGCTGCTGCTGCCGCTGATGTCACGGCGAGTGTTTCCTCCTTGTCGCGTCGCGTCCGGTCACACCCAGGATAAAGGACGAGGGTAAAGGGGAACAGCTACGATCAACAAACGAGTACGTGTCTCCACTACCGTGCTCTTTTGAAACTCGGAGGAGCCACTCGCGTTAGTTATTCTCCGGCGCCGCCATCGTTGTTTTGGTCGGACAACGCATCGGCGTCGATTACGTCGTCGCGTGGTCCCGGTGTAGTGTAGAATAAACCTACCTTGAAAGTTTCCTACGTTAGACAGTGGGCATGCGCACCTGGCGAACTGCGCATGCGCGTCCATCATTTTGAAAAAAAGATAATAATCTTTCCTTTAATTTTTAGGGTTAGGGTTAGAATTAGGGTTTATCATAGTAGGGAAAATTAAGGTCGCAAAATATTGTATGTTTATGTGTAAATATTTACTATGCTATTAGTGCACATGTGCCTGTAGGAGGCTTTCACACATAGGATTATTTTTCACTACACTGGCACTACTCGCAGTCCAAACAGGGTTAGGGTTAACGTTAACCCTAACTTTAACTCTAACCCTAACCCTAGCATATTGAGAGTGTAGTTCATATACAACAACTTCATTACTTACTACTAATAAGTAGGGATGTAACGATTAATCGTAAGGCAGTTAAAAATCGATTCATAGGTATCACAGTTGATATCGATTTTCTGACAATTGAATCGCAGTACTTTTTTTAACCAGCCGGAAGTGTAGGCGGTGGGCGGAGTCTGCTAATACTTTCTTTCTGGCCGCCTTCTACTCTTAAATATGTTAATAAATGATTCATTACCCCTTTAGCACCGAAAGAATATCTGTAATATTACTTGAATATCTGTAAAAGTCACGTTTTTCTATTAGCTCTGTCTGCTAGCATAGCTTCTCTTCTTCACTGCAAGATATCTGCATGCCAACTGACCACTGTGTTACCAGCGCCCTCTGCTGGTCCAAACAAATATGATGTAAATCAGTGCAATGACGGTTTTTTTTTTTTTTTAAAGTCCAATTGTTAAGGCACAAAATACATTTTCAGTTGCACTTTTAAAAGAACTATTATGCAGTTTTGCATTGTTTATTATAGAACCAGAATTTAAATTAATAGGCTTCATTTTCATTTGTATTATTCCTTTATTTAATTCAAGATTTATTTTTAGTTAAATTGCATTGTTTTGAATAGTTTATCAAGGAATTCTTTTGACAATGAAAAATAAAAGGAAAATAATACAGTAATTTGTCTACAGTCCCATTTTGTAAATGAAAAAATCGTGAGAGAATCGTATCGTGAACCCAGTATCGTGAATCGAATCGTATCGGGAGTTGAGTGAATCGTTACATCCCTACTAATAAGTCATAATTCTGAGGTTATTAAGGGAAAACTCTTAGTTAATGGCTTACCGGTTGTATAATAGGGCCAAATAAGGCATTAATAAGTACTTAATACTGACTAACTCAGAGTGAATATGTTACTAATTTGCATGCTGATAAGCAACTAATTAATGGTTGTTAGGTGTTCCCTAATATGAAGTGTTACCCTGAATTGTATCAGCTGTTAAAAGGTGAACGTTAGCTCTAAACCCAGAGGTGGGCCATGCAGAGAACGTGCTAACCAGTGCTGACTATCCACCTCATTTATCAGTGCCACCTCATATTAGCCAAGGACACTCAGACACGGCTTGATGGAAGTGGCCTTAGAGCTTCTTGTCAGGGAATGGATTTCATCAGTGGAATGGGATATGTTTGGGCTTTAGTGGAAAACCACCTCTTTCTTTCCACGGTTGAAAAGGAAGAGCCCTTTGCTACATTATACATCACTCATGCTGATTTTTTCTCTCTTCTTACATGGTATCGATGTTTAAATGAAATAACTGGCATTGATGCACATTGCAGAGTGGGATTCATTAGCTGTGCTTATCAGGTTTGGAGCTGACACAGTGATCATAGGTAATAGATTTTTTTTTTTTTTTTGCTTGGGTCTGTGAGGCTGACGCGAGACATTGTGGCAGTGATTGCTGCCGGATTAAAGAAGAGAAATACGATTATGTTGGAGAACAAGCCCTGAGTACCACGTGGCTGTGATCAGGGATGGAGAGGGAAGAGGAGAGCTGCTGCTGAAAGGAACGCCACTCTTTGTCCAACCCAGATGTCACAGTAGTGGACCACCAATATTGATCCACAGCTTCACACGCTCATGCTAGCAAACACAAATGCATTGTGATATGTTTGAATTAGGATTAAATGGGGAATTTAGGACTCTTGTTCTGGTTTAACAGTCCATCACTGAATTTTTCTGAGAATATACGCATATATTATATATATATATTTGGTTTATGTGGTTTATTTCAGACATAGGCAACTGGAAAGCGTATGTTAACAAGTGCAAGAATACACTAAATCAGGGGTTCTCAACTCGTCTCACCCTGGGACCCACATTTTGCCTCAGTCATCAAATCGCGATCCACTTTTTTTTTTTTTTTTTTTTGATTCAACCAATCAAATGTAGTTTTTTTTTTCAAAGATAGCTGTTGAAACACACACACATAATTTTTTTTAAAACATAAATCTATATATTTTGCTGTGCAGTGCTTTTCACAGCATACCTGTAAAAAGAAAAGTTTCTTTCAAAATCAAAATCAAGTTACACATGACAGACATTAAGTTTTTTTTTTTTTGGCCAGCTTTCCGCGACCCACCCAGTACAGATCCGCGACCCACCAGTTGAGAATTGCTGCACTAAATTATACCAAAAATTACAACATTACAGAAAAATACAGTAAAAGACAAGAGAAAAAAGAGAAAATACTCCAGAAATACACAAACATGACATCCAACTACACAGATATAGAGCTGAACAATTTTGGAAAATAATCTAATTGCTTTTTTTTCCCTCAATATTACGATTGCGATTTAATATGCAATTGTTTTTTCAATGGCCTCTTGTCATGTATTTTTTAATGAACACAAGCAATAAATCAATTTGTTTCATCATAAACAAATTCAGATTTATTTAAACTTTAAATAAATATACATTTTAAAGCACAGATGACAACAATAAAGCAAAAAAAACCTCTTCAACATCTAACTTCACATTTCAGGAAACGTGTACACATGTGGACTGCACTTCTTAAACACTCTGAACTTAACAAGACAGGACAAGAAAACAAAAAAAAATGCAGCCTTTGCGATTAGAAAATCGCATTATATGATATCGCGATAATATCGCAAATGCAATAAATCGTTCAGCCTTACACAGAATGACAGAAAAATACACAAAGTTACTCTAAAAACTCTTTGTTTTTTCCTGTATTAATGCTCAGATCAGTCATTATTCTGAATGCTGATATGAATGTATATAATGTGGCCCTTTTATCTGATAAAACCTGCCCTGGTTTATTGTATGTAGCATCTTTAAATCTGATCAAATGCAGTAGGTAGGATTGGGATCAATAATATAATTGTAATCACGTAATTGGTAATTAATTACAATGATGATGTAATCATAATCGTACTTGTAATGGAAATAATCTATTTCTGTAGTAGTCGTAATTGAATTGTAATTGGGTTCAGATATTTGACTTTGTAATTGTAATGGGTATGGAAATGACATTGAAACGGAACCTGTTGAACCATGTTACAGTTCATTGGCTGATATGTACGTAATTATTGAAATATGTTTTAGATCAAGTTTTCAAACCACCTGTCACTTCTCTTGAGGATAATGTAACCACGAGATGAAAAACTAAAATAGATGATAGATGATATTTTTACCGCTGATTTAAGACAAACTGACCCGTTATCATAAGGGATGCTAACAGTAAGCTAACACAAGAGGAAGGTTGTGTTTTATGGGTTTATTTATTTCAGGTTTGGTAATTGTGATAAATTGGGTGATGATGATGAAGATGGGCAAATTATAATTCCAATTTTAATTGTACTTGGAAAAAATGTCAATCACCCTAATTATAATTGAGTTGTAATTGAACATGGGTAATTAAAGACGTAATGGTAATTGATAAATGTAATTGACCCCAACCCTGGCAGTAGGTAGGGCTGGGTATCGAGATTCAAGATGTATCAAGTTTCTGTTTTGGCGATGTAGTTAATGACAATATTGTCTATATTGAGATATATGTATATCATTTTTACTTGTTATGTTTTATACAATCACACAGTACAAATCACATCATACAAGTATTTCATATTATTCCTAGAGTATAGTCAAACAGTGTCCTTCTTTACATTTTTCCATTGTTCTGAGATAAATATTTTATTGTTTACTTTGTATTAAAATACTTGTTTTAGGAGTCGCTGCTTTTGTTACGACACCTCCTAAACAAACCAAATTGGAGAAAAAAGCCAAACTTTGAGATTAATATTGTATATTGCCATTTTGAGAAAAAAATATTGAGATATGAGTTTTGGTCCGTATGGCCCAGCTCTAGCAGTAGGTGTCTATGGTGAGTGTTTGTGTGTGTTTGGACTGCAGGGGTGAGAGCACGGGTCTCAGCGGGGCAGCGCAGCACCCAAACTTAATCCTAACTAACAGCAGCCCAGAGGGCATTAAGGCTGCTTGGGGGGGGGGGGGGGGGGGGGGGGGTGCAGAGAGCCACTTCTCTGCAGCCTTTGTCACTTGCTTTCAATGCACACACATGCACTGTAGAGCGGAAAAGGAAGGAGGCTTTGCTGACATAAATCCTGTGGCTGTCGACGACAGTACAGGATTTAACATTATTACAACATACAACAGAAATGAATTAACTTTGTCCACTTTGTTAACCTTCAACATAATATCTACGGTATTCTACAATTGAATAAAATGAAATAAAAAAATAAATAAAATTGGAAAATCCAGAAATTTGATTCCGATATCCGATATTTGTTTTCAGGCTAATAACCCTGTTCAGCAGTAAGCATTTAATTAATTTATAAATGACAGTTTTTATTAGAATGTTTATGCCAATTACAATTACAAAGTCTGAACTAAATTACAATTCAATTATGAGCACGACAGCAACAGATTGTTTTCATTTAGGATTACAATTACATCATAATTGTAATTAATTACCAATGAAACAATTACAATTATAACTGAGCCCAACCCTGGTAGCTACTCCACGTGCAACACAACGTCTCACTCGGTTCTCGTTGACTTCTCTTGTCTGCTTTAATGCTGCATTGTTTGCATCATCAGCTCATCCATGGAAGTGGTTTCTTTGGTTTAGTTTATCTAAATCAGGGAAAACTTTGAGGGAGTGTGTGCCCAGTGATGTTGCGTGTCTAACTGATTTAGGAAAACAAGCTGGAAATGTCTCCAGGCTACTGCAGCTAATCATTCAGCCCACCGATGAACTGATCGTTAGCCGCCCATGTCAGCCTAACCTTGCCACAATGGGTGACTCAGTTGTTTGTGTGTGTGTGTGTGTGTGTGTGTGTGTAATGGGACTCACGGACTAACAAACTGGTCCGAAATCGTATCCTGATCGTTATAATAACAGAAATAAACAACTCTCCTCTTCGTATCTGGGGTAGTAGCATTGAAACAAAACAATTGGTGTAAGTAATTTGGAGCAATATGAGTGATGCGCTGCATTCTGGATAAACAGCACTGCTATTGATTTGCTGTGCTCGCGTTGCTGCAGGCAAGAGAAAAATCCTACTGGAAGAGTAAATCCAAAGGGAAGCACAGAGGTCAATTTAACTCCACTTCAACCCCAAACAAATGTAAGTTTTTTTTTTTTTTTAAAAAAGAGCTTTATATACCAAAGCCAAAAGAAGCTAAATTAAATTAATTAATTAAATTGGTGCCTCGTCGGAAACGGTTCTGTGACTTTCATCCTATTAGTAAGGGAAGCATTAGGAAAGTGGCCACAGGAGCTGCTCCGGCAGGGTCATGGGAGATTTTGGGGTCATCGAGGACATAGGTGAGGAAGACGAGAGGGGGGGTGGGGGAGGGTCGCCCAGAGGCTAATGAGCTCAACCAAAATCCACAGGAGGCTCAACGTACACTCGAGCACCTCCTATTCATGCACCGTTAATGTAATTTCATTTCAAGAGCAGGTTTCTTTATCCAAAGTTATCCATTCTTAAAGACATGAGAGGTACCAAGAATGTCTCGTCTTGGTGATTCTATTGCGTATGACAGCATGGGTATGATCATGGGACATCATGAGCAGCATCAAGCAAGTAGGCAACGTGTTAAAGCTTTTTTAAGTCTGATAAATATAGTCAAGTGGTCTCACATAGGAATATCAGTTGGGACCAGTCTGGAACCAGCAGCTGATGTAAATGTCAGTTGGCAAATTGTTAAATAGGATTAGACTATAGAGCCAAACGACTTGTCAAAAAGACATCGGACTTTATCTGAGAAGGTTTGGTTCCAAAAAGCTGTTACAATTAGTCTTTTATAATTGGAAAATGGCCATGGCTTTTTCATTCGGAATATATATTTTTTTAGAATTAAATAATTGAGAATTAAAGCATTCTGCTTCATGTTTACATGGAAATAGTAAATTCTGAATTGAGGTTTATTCGCCTATATTCAGTTCCTCTTTAGGTCTGGGGGTTGGGAATGGTTCTGATTGGACGGGGGGTGAACGTGACATATTCATGTCTACCAGAAAAAACACAAAACAAATCCTTTCTGTTTCGACTACAACATAGAAGACCACATAATAAGTAGGGGTGTCCCGATCCGACAGTGATATCGGATATCGGTCCGATATCAGCCAGAAAACAAATATCGGATTTCATGGGACTGCATCTAAAATCTCCGATATTATATTTATTCAATTGTAGAATACTGTAGATATTATGTTGAAGGTTTAAATGTATGTAACCAATTGGTTAATAATAAATGGGTCAGTTTTTCTCATCCCTACTGTTGCTGACTATTGTTCTCTGTTTGAGTGACATCACTTGATCAAACCTTTTCTAACATTCCACACTACAAAATAAGTCATAAAAGTATGTATAATTCATGCCGATATTGTATTGGTTCGATATCGGCATCGTCCAATACTCAAGGCCGCAACATCGGTATCGTATCGGAAGTGAAAAAGCTGTATCGTGACATCCCTAATAATAAGTACTATTTTCTTTTTTATTTAGACTGTAGCTTATTCAATTCAGAATTAAAATCAGAATAAACCACCCACCCACATCAAAGTTTACCTCAGAATGGCCATTTTCATTCGGAATTAAGTGTTTACAAGGTCATTTTTTAAAGAGGATTAAATGTATATTCTGAATTGGAGGGGAATTAAAGCTCCCGTGTAAACGTAACCATTAACATGGACCTGCAGCCACCTCTTACTGTGGACATATGTCATAGTTAACCTGTATATGATAACTTACCCCAACTTTTTACAATTTAAGACCCTTGATAGGTTTGCCATCTTAACTTAACACAATCACAGACTAAAGGTGGGCATACACTGTGTGATTTTTGGCTTATTTTGAGCCGATTTTTGACTCTTGCGTCAATTTTTTGGGATCGTGCGAGTCTCCGCTAAATCGTGTGTCGTGCATTGTGTAGTATACATGGGTTCACGAGAAACGATTAACACCTCACGACCAGCAACCGATCAGCTATCGTATGGTCGTAAGGAAATCCAGTCACTCCTCGTGAGGGTATCTCACAGTTGAAGCAGTGCTATGTACCGGCTTACCGTGAACACTCACACTGAGCATGCGCGAACACCGTAGGACCGCTGTAAAATTGACGGACTGTACTTCCCACGTCTGTCCAGCCAGCTCCTGGTCCATCACATCACCGTCTTTTCTTTTTTAAAGCTCTTTTTGCTGAGATTTGCGAATGTCTGTCAACTTCCGGGTTTTTCTTCTTCGTTTGTTTTAATGGCGACGCTTCAGAGTTCTTCTTCTTCTTCTTCTTCTAATTTGTACGTTGCATTTCCAGAAACAAGACCCCGACGTGTCATGTATAACGTACAGTGTAAGCAGTCAGATAGTGTCAGAGTGTCGGTCCGTATAGTGTGAGAACACGAAGCGTGAGCTGTGCACATACGGGCTCTGCACATGAGTCGCACAGTTTGAGCTGAAGCTGAATACAATGATTTAAAAAGTTGTACAGTGTATCCCAGCCTTAAGACATGGTAGATTTCATTTAGAAACACTAATGAACCTGACTTGTATCTTCTAGAATGTAAGTGGAATTGTAGTACCCTTAGGAAAATTCACACACTCACACGCACGCATGGAAAAGACCAGGATCAGGAATCCAACAGCACACTTCTTACTTAGAGGTAGCGTTGGTTACCTTTGCTCTACTTTTGAGCATCAAAAAGAGAAAAAGTGTAAACTGGGAACAGGTTTGGGTGGGGGTTGGGATGTGGGCCAAGAAGAAGCTGAGTCCAAACAAACCTGAACCAGTCTAAATGAAGTGCATAATACATTATAAAGTAATGTAGAATACACAATCCACGTACTTAGGTAATCAGTCACCAAACAAACACTGGTTGTTGTCATCCATTCATGTCACAAACATCTTATTTGCACAAAACCCACATCCGGACATTAATAACAAATAATATTATGAACCATTGGATTCAGACTAAGACAATTACAGTCAGTCAGTCTGTCAGTTGATCAGTCTGTGGACTCAGAGTTACAGGGGTTTCACATTGGAAGGAACCCAGAGAGAGTGCAGAGACAAACTAAGCATTTTTATTTAATATATAGACCTATATAATATAAAACCTTTTTATTAGTTAATCATAATCAGGCAGAATTAGCAATATGACACAATATGTTTACCATATAACACATTTACACGCTTTTATTCCCTTAAAACAGTGGTTGAATCAAAATTATTAATTCATATTCATGGGTTGAATGCATAGTAAAGTAACAGAAATGTTGAATCTAAAACGAGTGGCTAAATGTCTAGCAAATGTAGCAAACAGACAGACATGTCACATTTTGTACTAAATCTCACGCTACACAATCTCTCATAATTATAGTGTGACTTTATTTTTGTACATCTGAAGCATTGAAATATAGAGTTATTGACTTTAGTTTACTCATTTAAACCTGTAACAGACCTATTACGCTGGTTTGGCACAGCTTTGGGAAGTTTAATAACAAGTAGAAATGATATACAATTACAGAGCAGTCGATGAAAAGGTAACCAAATGAATTTGGGTAAACCAAAACAGGAAATAAACAGAAAAAGTAGGGGCTCCGATTTTCTGTGATCACAGAAATTGGACGGAAAAAACAGAAATCACTTACAGAAATGGAAATGGCAATATTATTATTAATATTATTATCAAAAACACACACACACACACACATATATATATATATATATATATATATATATATATATATATATATATAATTATTTTTTTAACAAAATTAAGCAAAAATTGCAACAGATTAGATAATATACTGTCACATGCATGTTTTGGGACAATATTGTGCATACAGTATACACATTGTTTTTCACCATAAATAGGTAGAAAAAGTGGTGGAAATATCAGTTCTTGATGACCTAATGTGATGGATTATGACAAAGTTTATCTCCTAAAGTGTAAATAGCCATAGGACACGAACTAAACCCTCACCCAAATATTTTAGGACAATATCACACTTTTACACACAATTTACTTCCGTAAAACGGGTAGCTTAATGTGTAGCAACTTTAGCAAACGGACAAATGTTAAATCTCACTTTGGCGCTATAAAATACACAACAATAGTGAACTCACTTAACTGTATTAAGCATGTTTGGCACAGTTTCCGGAAGTTTGAAAGCCCGAAATGATATCTGATAAGGACAGCTGATGAAAAAAAAGGGGAAATGATGCGGAAATTGATAAACTCTGAAATGGAATTAGGGAAGGTATGAAATGGTAAAATGAAAGCCTCTAAAAATGGGAATAGTTTGAAAATTGTTGGCTTTAAATTTGCTGCGCACCAATCTTTTTGTATGGTTCTAATATGAAAGCTAGAGGCATTCTCAGGTTATATGGAGCGTATTTACCCCCTTAAAAAAAAGAACTAGCAGTGTTTCCTCAGCTCAGCTCCCAGATGGCTGTCTGTCCGTCTGCTGCTGGGGGGCTACACACAGACCAAAGACACTGAGATTTTTAACCCCCCCCCCCCCCCCCCTCCTCCACACACAACCTTACGGCCTCACCCTGAACCACCAGTAGCACCATCACTTCTTGATGTTTTGTAGAGAATCCCCCTGACAGCTATCCCTCTGGCCTTGGTGCCCCACTACCGTTGTTTCCACATGTGAGGAAGATAGCTAAGAAAAGCAATGTTGGGGCCCCTGGTACCCTGCTTAATAACTACCCCCACTGCCTAATCATCCCCACAGCCATTTTCTAGTCTCATGAGCTCCTAACTTGAATAAAACAAGTGAACCCTTAACAGTGTTTTACTCTCATTGTCCATTCCACTACTCCTTTGTGTATGAAATCCTTCAAAAAGCAGCAAACGTCTCTCATCATGTTCCCCCTCAAACTAAATCCACGCAGATGAAAATCTGCTGTTCTTCAGTGTAGCTGGCTGTGATCATCTAATCCCTTGTCTGCGCAACTCTATTTAAAGAGTCTCTAATCCCATCAGATTATACCTGAGCAACTCCACAAAAATCACCCAATTAATAGTCTCAAGGATGGTCAGAAAAGCCCATCAACCCCCCCCCCAAAAAAAACCCAAATCTCAAAAATCACATTGACCTCATTATGCAGCCCTTGTGGAATAAAAAGAGAATCATAGCAAGTCGTTATATAGCTGCAGTAAAACGTATCTGAGCCACCCAGGATGTGAATTACTCTATGAATTGTAGACACACCTGCTGTAGCAGCAGAAGCTAGCGTGATGCTTTGTAAATGCACAGCATTGATTTTTACAGCCCAGTCCCAGAAGCAGTTGGAATGCTTAGAAGTAAGTACCTGTGCAGAGGCTTTAATAGCTCCAAACAGATCTGAAGGTAAAGATCTGTGCAATTAGATAAAGCAGGTCCTGCTCTGATAATGGTATAGGTTTAATGTCAGCACAAAAAGCCAGTATGGGATTATATTAACCAGGTTCTAAAATCTCATATATGTAATATATTATATATTCTTACTGGATTTATTGAGGTAAATTTGTATTTTGAGGTTCATTAATTTAACGTAAATGTAGAAAATGCTTGTTTAAGAGTAAAAATGATGTAACCCATTGATTAATAATAATTGGGTCAATTTTTTCTCATACCTAATATTGTTGACTATTATTCTCTGGTTGAGTCTTCTTCTTCTTCTTCTTCTTCTTCTTCTTCTTCTTCTTCTTCTTCTTCTTCTTCTTCTTCTTCTTCTTCTTCTTCTTCTTCCAAACAATGTTAATCAGCCCATTTTCCCGATACGTTTGAATTATTGAAGTCTCAGTTCGAGAAAGTATAATCAATTGATTGATTACATAGTGACTTTTGATTATTAACGATTATTGATTACATTTTTGATTATTGATCTTCAATTTAACAACAGTGAATGCTGAAATATGTGTCTTCTCTATTGAGTACTACCTCACAGCACCTTCAATATTGTACAGTGTAAATAAAAAAATCCAAATTAGTAGGAATTATTATTATTATTTTTTACAACTTGAAAAATACAATAATCAATTTTTGGAAATGTAGGAATCGATTCATAATCGTCGATGATAAAATCACAATTTTCCTTTCACCATCCTTAATTTGTATATGATTTTAAAAGTAAAATGTATTCATTCATTAAATCCTAAGAACATGAAATCAAATTAAAGTGAATTTAAGACAATATTAAGCCATCATGTATGTATTAATCATTTTTTAGCACTACTATTATAACACATCAGAAGAGGCAATCTTAACCCTCTGAATTAGGGCTGGGCGATATGGACCAAAACTCATATCTCAATATTTTTTCTCAAAATGGCGATGTACGATATTTTATTTCAATATTTTTATCCCAAATAAAGTCAGACCAGTTAAATTTGTACACAGGCACATTTATTAACAAACAGCTGCATAATATGTTCCAATTTTGGCTTTTTATAAGGGACAGCACGTGTGAGTGAGTTCTGTGCTGTGGCTTGTTTAGATGGAGGTCTGGGTTAGGACGCACTCAGAAATCCATCTAACTGTGTTTTTTATGCTGTTCTGAGAAGTATCATAAACAGCGACTCCTAAAACAAGTATTTTAATAGAAAATAAGCTATAAAATAAAAAATATATTAATATAGGCCAAAAATCTTGATATATCTTGAATCGCGATATATTGCCCAGCCCTACGCTGAATTAGGGCTGCACGGTTATGGGTAAAATGATTATCACAATTATTTGGATCAATATTTTAATCACGATTATTTATCATTTTAGGGAAAACGTCTGTATTTTTATGTACCTACTTTTTTAACAAACAATATGTGAACAGTTAAGAGTGCAAAAGAAAAGCTTTAAACAAGAAAACTGATAAATGCTAAAATTTACCCCAGAATTTGCCAAAATGTATTATGGGCTAAATATATAAATACACAGTTCCAGAGTACAACTCCTTGAAAACAATTATAGCATATAAAGAAAAGTTAAGAAAAGTAGGCTTAAGCCTAAAGGTTTTCAGCAAGAAACACAAGCCTGTCAACATTTTTTGGCTTGGATTAATGAATGAATTAATACAAATTAATTATACTATACCATATTATGTCAATCAACTCATGGGGGCGTGTCTTATTTATTTATTGGTTTATTTGATATGGACATAACAACTGCATTGGACAAACCAGATACATCGTTTTCAGTGTTATAGCAAAACTGCTAATTTGCAACACCTGTCCATAGGAGGCAACACATTTCACACTACACAATGCAATACAATACACATTACACTATTTAAAAGGTAAACAATACACATCAGGATACATTTCATAAAGCGTTACCATGTGAGCAGCTTTGACTTGACTTCAGCCATTGTTTCAGACCTCTGTAAAACCTGTTCAGTCTGCAGTTTTAAATCAGTGGGCACAGAGTTCCACAGGCTGGATCCATGAAAAGAGAAACTGGACTGTCCAAAAGATTTTGTAAATTTTGGGAGAACACAGTCCCCACTGACCGAGGCTCTGGTGTTGGGTCTACGTGTCGACACGTTTAACTTGAGCGCCCTACCTAAAAACAAAACCTCTAAAACTCTAGTTTTATTTCCATCTGAGGCCGGAT